>NC_041380.1:292566023-292656246 GCF_002162155.2 Triticum dicoccoides
CGGGGGTAGCTGCCCACTTTGTACCTTGGGGAGCTGTGATGTAAAACCACACCCGCTGCCATAAGTTGGACACCTCCGGGAAGGAACCCTTTGGCCATAGAGCATTGGCGCCTTTGCTTATTATGGCACCTCCGCATTCTGCGTGTCGCCCATCGATTGTCTTCGGCTTCACATTGAAGGTCTTGAGCCCTAAGACGAAGTGTGGGGTGATGCGGAGGAAGGCCTCACACACGATGATAAACGACGAGATGTGAAGGATGGAATCTGGAGCTAGATCATGGAAATCGAGCCCGTAATAGAACATAAGCCCTCTAACAAAGGGATCAAGACTAAAGCCTAGCCCTCGGAGGAAGTGGGAAACAAATACAACACTCCCGTTCGGTTCGGGAGTGGGGATGACCTGCCCTTGACCAGGCAGCCTGTGCGGGATTTCGGCGGTCAGATACCTGGCTTCCCTTAGCTTCTTGATGTCCTCCTCTGTGACAGAGGAGGCCATCCACCAACCTTGAAGGTTGGATCCCGACATGTTTGAAGGTCCGAAGCGCTTAGACTGAGCCTTGGGTGTTGGAACTCGAGGTGGGGGAAGGGAGGGATCGAGCGCGAGCAGAAAAGGACAGGCCTTGGCCCCTTTATAAAGAGGGTGAATATCAAGCGTCCTCCGCGTGACCGTTTGGAACTTGCATAAAATCGAGGAGTCATACTAACAAGCATGATTGGGTTACCCACACCCGTATTGATGAGAATCCCGTGATAAGGGGATCACGATCTCTGCTTCGACAAGACGTGCCAATAAAACTGCCTCACAACACGTGCAGTGGCAGGCTGGGAAAAACGGTTTATAATGACCGGACCACGGCAGGATGTCACATTATGAAAACTTGTCAGCAGATTAGATTTGTTGAATATTATACTCTCTACGATGGTATGTGGAATTTGTTTTGCAGAGCCGGACACGATCCTTGTGTTCAAAATCTTCTATGGAGTATTCGGGGAAGGAACCCGCCTTGCAATACCGAAGACAATCTGCACGCTGGACTCATCGTCATTGAAGCTTGGTTCAGGGGCTACTGAGGGAGTCCTGGATTAGGAGGTCCTCGGACAGCCGGGCTATATACTTTGGTCGGACTGTTGGGCTATGAAGATACAAGATTGAAGACTTCGTCCTATGTCCGGGTAGGACTCTCCTTTGCGTGGAAGGCAATCTAGGCAATTCGGATATGTAGATCTCCTTCTCTGTAACCGAGTCTGTGTAACCCTAGCCCCCTCCGGTGTCTATATAAACCGAAGGGTTTAGTCCGTAGGACAACAAAAATCATAATCATAGGCTAGCTTCTAGGGTTTAGCCTCTTCGATCTCATGGTAGATCAACTCTTGTAATACTCATATCATCAAGATCAGTCAAGTAGGAAGTAGGGTATTACCTCCATCAAGAGGGCCCGAACCTGGGTAAACATTGTGTCCCCCGCCTCCTGTTACCATCAGCCTTAGACGCACAGTTCTGGACCCCCTACCCAAGATCCGCCGGTTTTTACACCGACAACCGCCGGGTCATTATTCTAACCCTCTGGACAATATGATTGTTGCAGCTACACGATTGGCGGCTATTCCTGTTGAAGGCGAGTCTCCAGCTGCAATGGAGATAAGGAGAGACAACGAGCTTCTTCAGACAGTGATGGCTCAACAGGCAGCTTATTCGTACAACCGTGAACAGATTCATTCAACCCCTTGTCCAAGCCGGAGTTATAGCAGGCATATTGATTCGCCCGTGGTTTCAAGCAGTGAGCGGCACCATAACCAGCCTCGTAGGCATGACCCGCCGCGTGCTGGTAACGATGCTCAGGCTTTGGTGGATCAAGGCAGGGCGCGACGCGAGGCTGAGCTGGCAGCTCAGTTGGCAGCTCAACAATAATCTCTTGCTTACCCATTGATGTTAGTCGAGGCAGGAGTGACCTCTAGAACGCTTGGTGTGCCATGTTTAGTGCTGGCTCTATGTAACAAGCGCTTGCCTAAGGATTTTAAGGGCCCCCGCAAGGTGCCTAATTACACTGTGTATCAGCCCCCAGAGGCCTGGATTGAGAGTTATGAGATGGCCATGGAGATGTTGGATGTTAGCGATGTTGCGTGTGCTAAATACTTCACCATGATGTTGGATGGGCCGGCACGCACTTGGCTGAAAGGATTGCCCCCTAACTCCATCAAATCATGGGTAAATTGAAGACGTGTTTTATTCAAAATTTCAAAGACACGTGCAAACATCCTATGCCGATTCTTGATTTAGACTCTTGCATCCAGGGTGAGGGCGAGTCAACCACCAACTAGGTGCGCCAGATCTCGGTCGTTATACACTCATCAGATAGTATCAACGTCGGTTCAGCCGTCCTAATGTTGGAAAAGTATTGTCGTTTCCTTCCCCTTAAGCAGAAGTTGGGGCGGCTTAAGCGCCACTGCAATGATATGGGAGAGCTCATGGCGGATCTCGTTAAATATGTCGACTCTGATAGTACTAAAGACCCCGAGTCTGATGAGGAGAAGGCTGGCAATGGGAAGAAGAGTGGCAATGCAAAGGGACAACAACATAATAGGGTGGGTCAAGGCGGCAACGGTAAGCGCAAAGCCGACGGCGGTCTAGACTTTGTGGCTAACACTAATAAGCAGAATAATAATCAGCGTCAGAAGGGGAAGTCATCAGTGCCTCGATTTGGCGGACCCAAGTTCAACCTTGAGGTGATGATGAATCATCCTTGCCCTGAAGCACGGTATGCAGGAGAAGTCGGTCAGTCATCTGTGGAAGGATTCCTTCATCATGAGGGAGTATAGAAATTCCAGTTTTTTCAAAATAACCATGGCCCGCATGGCGGGTCAGGATCCGGCTCTCATGGACCTGGCTGTGGAGGTGGTGGCTCAAGCTCCAGTTTTCAGGGACAAGGTAACCAAGGTGGTTTTAATCAGCAATCTAGTCAAGGAAATCAGTAGCAGCAGTCTTGTTATAAGAGTAATCTGAAGCAACTAAATAGTGGTCAATATGATGTGTTTACCACAAGTCTATGCAAATGAGACCAGAAGATTCATAAACGGGCAATGAACGCGGTTGAGCCGGCAGTCCCTTGCTACTTGCGATGGTCTGAACATCCTATTGTATGGAGTCGTGAGGATCATCCCCCCGGTTTGACAATCCGGGTCAATTGGCTTTGGTGCTGGCTCCTCAGGTTGGAGGGTACAAGTTCACCAAGGTGCTTATGGATGGAGGCAGCAACATCAATATCCTTTATTATGATATTTTTTGTCGTATGAATTTAACTGACAAGGATCTTAAGCCGTCTTCTACTGTTTTTCATGGGATGGTGCCCGTAAGCCGGCATACCCAGTGGAAGTGGCTTTTGGAGATGATCATGATTTTAGAGGTGAGACATTGACTTTTGAAGTGGTCAAGATCAAGAGCCCTTATCATGCCATGTTTGGATGGCCAGCTTATGCTAAATTTATGGCACGATCTTGTTATGTTTACCTGCAGCTTAAGATGCCAGGTCGTAAGGGCACCATCACAGTACACGGCAACAAGAAGATAGCTTTCGAGCGTGAAGAGGGCGATGTTGCTTATGCTGAGTCTGTTTGTGCAACAGAAGAGTCGAAGTTCTACAAAGATAATGTTTACCCGGAAGATATGACACCTTTGAAAAAGCCAACCACAGAGCATGACCCTTTTTCAAGTTTAAGTCGACAGATGACACTAAGTTGGTTGACTTTGTTCCTGGCGACTCATCCAAGCAGTTCAGTATCAGTGCTAATATGGATCTAGAATAGGAAGGCACGCTCATCGAGTTCATCCTTGAGAACCGGGACACCTTTGCATGGAAGCCATCACACATGCCAGGTGTATCGAGGGAACTCCCCGAGCAAACTCTCAATGTTGATCCAAACTTTAAACCGGTCAAGCAATTCCTTCGTCATTTTAGTGAAGAGAGGTGTAAGGCCATTGGTGAAGAAGTGCCCCCCTCTTGGCGGTTGGGTTCATCATGGAAGTCTTTCATCCTGAATGGTTGGCTAACCTAGTGCTGGTGCTTAAGAAAAATGGCACCTGGCATATGTGTGTGGATTACACAGATCTTAATAAGGCTTGTCCGGCTAACCGTTTTGCTCTCCGTCGTATTGATCAAATCATTGATGCTACGGCGGGATGTGAGCGTTTGAGTTTTTCTGGATGCTTATTCTATTTATCATTAGATCAAGATGGCAGTTAAGGACCAGGAGAAGACAACTTTCATCACTCCCTTTGGAGCCTTCTGCTATGTGTCTATGCCTTTTGGGCTCAAGAGTGCCTAGGCGACCTATCAGCGGTGTGTTCAAAATTGCCTTCATGACCAGATTGGATGCAATGTTCATGCTTATGTGGATGACATTGTTGTGAAATCCAGGAAGAAGGAGACCTTGATAGATGATTTGAAAGAGACCTTTGAAAATCTCTGGGTCGACAAGATGATGCTTAACCCGGCCAAGTCTGTTTTTGGTGTGCCGACAGGCAAGCTCTCGAGTTTTTTGGTTTCTGAAAGAGGCATTGAAGATAACCCAGAGAAAATCAAGGCTATCACTTCTTTGGCTAAACCGGCGTGTATTAATGATGTCCAGCGTCTGGCGGGTCGTATAGCGGCTTTAAGCGGGTTATAAGCCGGTTGGGCGAAAAGGCTATCCCTCTGTATCAAATGATGAAGAAAACATATCACTTTGTTTGGAGTGATGCTATGAATCAGGCATTTGAGGCATTGAAAAAGCAATTGGCTAAGCCGCCAAACCTTGCAGCTCCTATTGGTAAGGAGCCCTTGTTGTTATATGTGGCTGCTAATAGTAGAGGCGTCAGTGTAGTGGTCGTTGTGGAAAGGAAAGAATCAGGCAAGGAACATCCGGTTCAGCGGTCGGTTTACTATGTCAGTGAGGGTACTCATTGAATCCAAATAGAGATACCCACATTGGTAGAAGTTGGTTTATGGAGTGTTCATGGCTATTCGTATATTAAAGAAATAGTTCCTTGGTCATCCCATCACTATGGTTAGTTCTGCTCCCTTAGGGGATATTATCCAACACAGAGAAGCCACAGGCCGGGTGGCCAAGTGGGCCATTGAGCTTGGACCTCACGGTTTGAAGTACATGCTTCGCACAACTATAAAATCTCAAGCACTTGTGGACTTCATCAATGACTGGACAGAGCTGCAGATGCCTGAGGAGAAGCCGGATAACACATATTGGACTATTCATTTTGATGGGTCAAGGCAATTGGAAGGCTCGGGGGCTGGAGTTATTTTGACTTCCTTGCGAGGTGATAAATTTTGCTATGTCTTAAGATTGATGTTCCCTTGTACTAACAAGGCAGCTGAGTATGAGGCCTTGCTCCATGGTCTTCTAATGGCTAAAGAGATGAATCTAAGCCGGGTGAGGTGCTTTGGCGACTCAGATTTGGTGGCTCAGCAGGTTTCAGGCACTTGGGATTCCAAGGATCCACTCATGGCGGCTTATCGCTGAGAGGTTAATGCTATTGCTGGTCACTTCAAGGGCTATCAAGTGGAACATGTTGATCGCAGGAAAAATGAGGTGGCTGATGATTTAAGCTGGTCGTGGTCCCAGCGTAAGCCGGTACCACCCAATATTTTCCTTGATATTTTGCATAACCCTTCGGTTAAATTGCCTATGGAGGAAGATCTTATTGTTCTTGACCCAGAGGCATAGTTGGTGGCGGCTCTTCATACTATTTCTGATTGGACAGTTCCATATTTGGCTTATATGACCCGGGGTGAGTTGCCTGAGGATGAAACTTTGGCCAGGTAGATAACCCGATGATCTAAGTCGATGCCTATTGTCAATATCGAGTTGCACCGGTGCAGTGTTACAGGGGCGTTTCAGCACTGTGTTTCACGTGAGGAGGGCCGTGAGATTTTACGAGAGATTAATGAAGGAGATTGTGGCCATCATGCCGGCTCCAAGTCTCTCGTGGCTAAGGCATTTCGTCATTGGTTTTATTGGCTGACGGCTCATGCAGATGCAGAGGATTTTTTTCAGCAAGTGTGATGGTTGTCAGAAATTTTCAAGACGAGCTCATGTGCCGGCTCAAGAATTGAGGATGATTCCAATTACTTGACCGTTACAGTCTGGGAGCTAGATATGGTTGTACCTTTTAAAGGATCCAAGGACAAAAAGACTCACCTCTTTGTGGCGGTTGACAAGTTTACAAAGTTGGTTGAGGCAGAGCCGGTCAGCAAGTGTGACGCGGCAATGGCGTTTCAATTCATCAAAAATGTGATTTTCTGTTTTGGTTGCCCTCACAGCATCGTCACTGATAATGGCACTAATCTGTCTAAAGGTGCTATGAAAGAATTTTATCAACGTGAACATATTTGTCTTGATGTTTCATCTGTGGCCCACCCCCAGTCCAATGGTCAAGCTGAAAGGGCCAATCAAGAAATCTTGAGAGGCACAAAACCTCGTCTTATGGTCCCTTTGCAGAGGACGTCGAGTTGTTGGGTTGAGGAGTTACCTTCAGTGCTTTGGAGTATCAATACTACCCCCAATAGATCTACGGGTTACACGCATTTCTTCATGGTTTATGGACCTGAGGCAGTTCTTCCCAGTGACATCCGTCACGACTGGCCCCGTGTAGCGGCTTATGTTGAAGCTGATAATGAAAAAGCACGTCAGGATGCTCTTGACCTTTTGTATGAGGAGCATGACCTTGCGGCGGCTCGTTCGGCAATTTACCAGCAAGATATGCGTCATTATCATAGCCGCCGAGTTTAAACCCAGACCTTTCAAGAAGGTGACTTGGTGCTCCGGCTCATCCAGGATCACATAGACATGCACAAGTTGTCCCCACCTTGGGAAGGGCCTTTTGTGGTCAGCAAAAATCTGAACAACGGATTGTTCTACCTCATTGATATTCAAGAGCACAAAGACTCATGCAAGTCTAAGGAGGAGACCCGCCGGTCATGGAACATTGCTCATCTTCGGCCTTATTACACCAGAGCCACCGGCTCTTGTGATGTACATACTTCTACCAATGTATATATTATGATTAGTATAATAAAGACGGCATCCCTGATAATTCAGGGCCTCTGTCATTTCATTTCTCAGCATAGCTATGACTACCCTCTTGATCCGGCTTGCACGCCTTGTTACAAATAACATGGGGGTTTCCTGCTCATTGAGCATACCTATGACTACCCTCTTGATCCGGCTTGCACGCCTTGTTACAAATAACATGGGGGCTTCCTGCTCACTGAGCATAGCTATGATTACCCTTTGATCCGGCTTATACGCCTTGTTGCAAACGACTTGGGGGCTTTTTTGCCCAAGTTGGATGATTACCAAAGAGAACTTGCTATAATGTGGAGTTCAAACATAGGTAACCTGTCTTGATGGCTTGTTAAAGGTCACTTGGCGACTTCCTGTTCAATGAACATAGCTATATTTACCCTTTTGATCGGCATAGACGCCAGGTGTATTCACCAAAAATTCGGGTTATCCTGCCTTTGTATGTCTGCCACTCCGCCCAGGTAATCCTGGAATGACTCGCCAAACTCTTGATAGTCAATCTTATAAAGACCCTGAACTTGGCAAAGTTAAAACGGCGATTGGTCATGTGAGGCCCAGCTTACAGGTTTGAATAAATGTTTAACTTAGTGTCTGTGCCGCCCTTGAATAACACCTGATATCGAGGTTTGGCAGCGTGTGAAAGCCTTGTTTTTTCTGGTTTGATTTTATTTGAACATTTTTTGGGTTCATCTTTTGTACCATATTGACATATGGTTCAAAATGATTCAGGCCATGTAGCCTTAATCTATATGGCTCATATTTGAGCATATCTGAGGTTTTTTGATAATCCGGCCTATCTTTGGATGATAAGGCGCTAGTGTGTTTTGATTATGTGCTTGGAGTTCTACGCTCTAAGTCTTTGGGATGTTACCCTTACTGCATCTGGTGTTGTAAGTTGATAGTATGAATAATTTGCACAGGTATGTTATTTACTTGTTATATGAATATGCGAGGTTTGGATAACCCGCCATGGTTATGGACTATAAAGTCACGAGCAATTTTATATAGGGCATTATGACCCGCCCTGGGGTAAACCGCCAGGGCACATGTTATCTGCTTGTGTGCAGGAGTATGATACATATGGTCTGCGTGATGGGATTATGAGCATAAGCAGTAGATCTTCAACATCAGATCAGCGATTCAAAGTGTTATGCAAATAAACATGCACGATGGCAAGGCAGATCATTGTTTTTAACTAGCCTATTTACAAGGCATCATGTGGCCCAAAAGAATAAGTGTTTTTGATACGTGAGACATCCAGTGATGTGCATGATAAACCGGCCCCTTGGATCAGCTGTCTTGGCCTTGACGTGTTGAAGATTCCGAGTCATCTTTCACCGGTTCTTCTTCTCTTGATCACCCATTGGCTGGAAGTTAGATGTGGCCCAATCGAAGCTCTAAACATAGCTTCATCATCTATAAGGCTTGATGGATCAATGTCAGGAGCGAAGGTGTGCTTACGTGTGGGCAGGATAAGGTCCACAGGTTCATGAACCGACGCCTTCACTTTGGTGTTCTCAGCATCATAAACTGGGTGATACTTGGAGAGGCCCGTCTCCTCAGCCAATTTGCTTGCCCAAAGACGCATCTCTCTTACTATTTTGGTGAAGTCATCAGTGCTGAAGGGAGTCTCATCTTCTTTTAAACTGGGACAGCCGGTTGATATCTCTTTCGGGTCAAGTTCAGCTTGCCACGCCTTTGCCCGGCTCAGGGCGGTGATGGCACCGGCTTTGGTGGCTGATCGCTCTAATTCTTCCACCCTTTGTGGTAGCACAGACAGCTTCTCCAGCACTTCCTTGATGAGGGAAGGTGGTTGCTTCTTATGCGAGGCAACAGAAATAGCCCATTGAGCACCACCGTACAACTGCTCCACAAGGGTATATACGGCTTTCAGCTTTATGCGCATATCATCACCCATCTTGGAGCTTCTGGAACCTACAATAGCAAGTATATTTATGAACCAGCTCAATGGTTGTTCAACATTGATGAAGAAAGATTGAAGTATATTATTACTTACCAAAGATGGCCACTATCATGATGTTGATTTGATACTTTAAGCCGGACAACTCATCGGTTACTGGGTTAAGGGCAACCTCGACATCTTTTCTTCTTTTCAACAGAGCTGCCTTCTTGGTCTCCCAGCCGGCTCTATCAGCACTGAAGTCCTTTTTCAGTTTTTCAATATTATCCAAAGCAGTCTATAGCTCTGATTTGGCCTTTGAAATCTCAGGTTGCTAAGTTTGAATGTTTTGACTCAGATCATTGACTTGGGATTCCTTCATATTTAGTTCAGCCTGCAACATGAACAAGATAGGAATCATTATGATCATCTTATTGGAAGTTGAGGCAGTCCTGGACTAAGAAGTCCTCGGGCGTCCGGCCTGTTGGCCATGGGCCGGACTGATGGGCTGTGAAGATACAAAGACCGAAGACTGCACCCATGTCCGGATAGGACTCTCCTTGGCGTGGAAGGCAATCTTGGCAACCAAATATGTAGATTCGTTTCTTTGTAACCGACCTTGCGTAAACCTAGATCCTCCCGGTGTCTATATAAACGGGAGGACTTAGTCCGGAGGGAGATTCATTATCATAGCCATACAAGCTAGACCCCTAGGGTTTAGCCATTACGATCTCAAGGTAGATCAACTCTTGTAATACTCATATTCATCAATATGAATCAAGTAGGACGTAGGGTATTACCTCCATAGAGAGGGCCCGAACCTGGGTAAACATCGTGTCCCTTGTCTCCTGTTACCATCGACCTTAGACGCACAGCTCGGGACCCCCTACCCGAGATTCGCCGATTTGACACCGACATTGGTGTTTTCATTGAGAGTTCCACTATGTTGTCAACAACAAGATTGATGTCTCTCCTTGTTTTCAAGGATCGCCACCGGAGGAACACTGGCTCCAGGCCAAACCCTCCGGCTGGGCGGCTTTACCACGACCGTCCGTTCGGTCATTAAGCCGACGATGACCTCTAGGGTCATCGAAAACCCCTTTCGTATCGATTCCAAACACTCCAAGCAGATGGATCCAGCGGAGCTTTCGGCCTTAAACGAGCTCCTAGATCGCATCGCTGCCCTGGGGGTCGCTACAGACTATGATCGGATTGGGCTTAAAACCGATCAGAGAGAAATCAAATCTCCGCCGATCACCCACCAGATAGCGGTAGTCGAGGAGCGAGTCGACAATTCTTCCTCCATATTAAGGACGGATTATGTCCGGATCTCCAGTCTCGATGAGCCGGACACCTACTCGCGAGGCGAAATATCCTGCCCTCCGAACATAGAATTGGACGACGGGCCTAAGAAAATAGTGGGCATCTCGGAGCCCGATCTGCTAAGTCCGGAAGACCTTCAGACTCCGGATCCAAAACTGGGGCAGGGTTCAGATTTAAATCCACCCACCCACCTGAATACAAGCGCTCTCATGAGCATAAAACAGCAGTCTCAGGAAACGGTCCACCACTTCTGGGCCAGATTCCTTCTTGTTAAAAACAAGATTAAAGATTGCCACGATAAGGAAGCTATCTCAGTGTTCCGCAAGAATTGCAGGGACGAAGGAATTCTCAACGCCATCAACCGCCGTCGCATCCTACACTTCGCTGACTTGGCAACTATCATACAGAAGTACAGTGCAATGGAAAGCACCTGGAAAACTCAAACAGCTCGTTGGGAATTATCAATCCCCACTCAACCCTTACAGGCAAAAAGGGTGCACCCGGGCAACACGCCCGGTTCAACAGTAAAGAAATACAAGTCTAGTATGGGGTGCGGAACCATTCTGGAAGGATGACTCGATGGGCCATGCAAAATACACGCAACGCCGGATAACATACCAACACATAGCCTTAGAGCATGTTGGATACTCCGGCAAGTGGCCAAGAGCGGCGAGGATATCCTCACCCAGAATAACCCAAAACAACACCCCCAGAGGACAATGACCCCAATGTACTGACGGTCTTTGAGACATTCGCCTCAAATAATAGGCGCAAAAGAGCACTACGCGGACTCGCCAAAGTCTGTCAAATAGCAGCGATAAACCCTTGGAATGACACGGCTATAACTTTTAACGCCGGTGACTTACCAAAATACAGGACAGTCCGAGCACCAGCAGCCTTTGTTCTCAGTCCAATCGTGGACGGCTTTCGGCTCACCAAGGTCCTCATGGACGGCAACAGCGGACTAAACCTCATCTACGAAGATACACTCCACAAAATGGAAATAGACAGGAGCCGCATTGAGCAAAGTAGCATGACCTTCCGAGGAATTATTCCCATTCGGGAGGCGTGGTGTGCGGGAAAAATAACGCTCGACGTGGTATTCGGCACGCCAGAGAATTATCGGTCCGAAGAAATAACCTTCCAAGTGGCCCCTTTCAACAGCGGATATCACGCCCTCTTAGGGCGAGATGCATTTATGCGCTTCCAAGCGGTACCCCATTATGGATACATGAAGCTTAAGATGCATGGGCCCAACGGTATAATCACTCTGGCTAGTGATCCAGACATAGCACTCCGCGCTGAGAATAAAACCGCATCCTTGGCCCTTGAGGCATTATCTGAAGCCCTTGCGGCCGAAGAATTAACCGCGCTGCGCTCCACGGCGGACAGGGATGATGTGGTCCTAGACAAACGACCCAAATCCACCTCCTTCAAACAAGCAGAAGAAATAGTCAAATTCCAAGTCCATCCAACGGACCCCAAGAAGACAACATCCATCGGAGCACAATTAGACCCAATGGTCGATGCCGCGCTACGAGAGTTCCTGCGCGAGAATTGGGATATATTCGCCTGGCACCTTTCTGATATGCCAGGAATCACACACGAGTTGGCTGAACACAACCTCAATATGTTAAAGGGATACAAACCGGTCAAGCAAACATTGTGGCGCTTTTCCGAACCCAAACGTCAAGCTATGGGGGAGGAGCTTGCCAAGCTAATTGAGGCCGGATTCATCAGAGAAATAAAACATCCGTACTGGCTGGCAAACCTGGTGATGGTACCAAAGAAGGACAAATCCTGGCGGTTGTGCGTCGATTTTAAAGACCTCAATAAGGCTTTCCCTAAGGATCCCTTCCCCCTCCCCCGCATTGATCAGATCATTGATGCTACCGCAGGACACGACTCACTGTGTTTCCTTGATGCATATTCCGGATACCATCAAATCAAAATGAAGGAGTCCGATCAAGCTACAACAACATTCATTACCCCATAAGGGCCATTCTTATTCAACACCATGCCCTTCGGGCTCAAGAACACCGACGCTGCATACCAATGCATGATTCAAAGATGCCTGGAGAAACAGATCGGCAAGACTGTTGAAGCTTATGTGGAAGACATCGTCATAAAAACTAGGCGCGTCGGAACATTTATAGACGATTTACGTCTCACATTCGATAACCTCCGCGCGTCTGACATTAAGCTCAATCCTGAAAAGTGCATTTTCGGCATCCCCACCAGAAAACTATTGGGCATCATCGTTTCCAATAGAGGAATTGAAGCAAATCCAGCCAAAATCCGAGCTCTGTCACAATTGGCTACGCAAACAGACCTTAAACAAGTCCAAAAGCTCGCGGGTTGCGTGGCAGCTCTAAGCCGCTTTATCTCCAGATTGGGAGAAAAGGCACTGCCACTCTATCGCCTTCTACGGCAAACCGATCACTTCGAGTGGACGGACGCGGCAACAACCGGACTGGAGGAAATAAAAACCCTTCTTGCAAGCAACCCAATCCTGGACGCGCCAAACATTGGCGAACCGATGTTGTTATACATATCGGCAACACATCAGGTGGTGAGCGCCGTGCTCGTCGTTGAACGATAACAGGACGGACAGAAATTCCTGCTTCAGAAGCCAGTATACTACGTATCCACTGTCCTTACACCATGCAAATCCCGGAACCCCCATTATCAAAAGATAGCATACGCGGTCTTCATGGCATCCCGAAAGCTCCGTCACTACTTCAAGGAGTGTTCGATCACGGTGGCTTCCGAAGTACCACTCAATGACATTATAAACAACCGCAATGCCACGGGTTGGATTGCCAAATGGGCCATTGAGCTCCTTCCATTTGATATTACATACAAACCACGTCGGGCTATTAAATCCCAAGTACTGGCTGACTTCGTCGCCGAATAGATAGAGGACGAACTCCCTAAAGAGTACGGCGCATATTCCAATTGGGTTATGTATTTCGATGGCTCCAAAATGCTGGCAGGGCTAGGGGCGAGCGTCGTCTTGACGTCATCAACTGGAGACGTCGTTCAGTACGTACTCCAAATACTATACACAGACTCCAACAATGCAGCCGAATATGAGGCCTTATTGCATGGTCTCCGGATGGCTGTCTCCATGGGCATACAATGCCTAGAAGTGCGCAGGGACTCAAACCTTGCAATATCTCAAATAAATGGAGACTTCAATGCCAAAGATCCAAAGATGACAGCTTACCGTAATGTCGTCATAAAAATGTCGACCCGGTTCGAGGGGCTCGAGTTCCACCATGCGGCTCGAGAAAGTAACCAGGTGGCGGACGTCCTTGCTCGTATCGGCACTAAGCGCGACCCCGTTCCACCCAATATCTTTCTGGAAAGGCTTTTTAAGCCATCCGTGGTGTGGTAGGGGGAAAACGGCAACACTAGTCCAGATCCGAACATAACCCCAAATTCCGAAAACACCAACATCATCGGAGGCTCAGCCATCGAAATAACACCTTCTCCGCATCTCATCATGGCAGTCATTGCTCCATGGACCGAACCCTTCCTGGCCTACCTTAACAAGAAGGAGCTTCCCGAGGACCAGAATGAGGCCCGCTGTATCGTCCAACATTCAAAGGCCTACAAGGTTCATGACGGAGAGCTCTATAAGAAAAGCGTTACCAAAGTTCTTCAAAGATGTATCTCCGAGGAAGAGGGGCGGAAGCTCTTGGCCGAGATTCACGCCGGACTCGGTGGTCACGACGCTGCAGCTTGGGCCCTTGTTAGCAAGGCCTTCCATACAGAGTTTTATTGGCTGACGGCCCGAGCAGATGCACAGGACCTTGTCCAACATTGAGTCGGATGCCAACTCTTCGCCAACCAAAGCTATATGCCCCCCACTGCCTTACAAACAATCCCCATCACTTGGCCTTTTGCGGTCTGGGGACTCGATATGGTCGGACCCCTTAAAGGAGTAAGCCATAAGAGAAAGTATCTGCTGGTCATGGTGGATAAATTCACTAAGTGGATAGAGGCCAAACCAGTCTAAACGGCCGAAGCGGGGCCGGTAATAGATTTCATATCCGGCATGGTACACCGTTATGGTGCCCCACAGAGCATAATCACCGATAATGGCTCTAATTTCACAGCCGATGAAGTGAAAACCTGGTGCGCTAATCTGGGCATTAAGCTCGATTACGCCTCTATCTATCACCCGCAGACAAACGGTCAAGTCGAACGGGCTAATGGTCTTATTATGAGCGGAATCCAACCTAGACTAATGTGGTCTTTGAAAGAATCAGACAAGCACTGGGTGGAGGAACTTGACTCCGTACTCTGGGGGCTGCGGACCACACCCAACCGCACTACTGGATATACACCTTTCTTCATGGTGTACGGTGCAGAAGCAGTGCTACCCTGCAATATTATTCATGACTCGCCTCGAGTGCGCATGTACAAAGAGAGAGAAGCCGAGCTTGATCGGCAGGACAACTTAGATGCCCTGGAGGAGGAGCACGTTGTCGCAAAAGCCCGTTCCGCATTTTATCAACAGCAGGCTCGCAGGTATCAAAGCAGAGAAGTACGGTCCAAGACTTATAACGTTGGTGAACTCGTTTTACGCCTGCCGGAGAAGAAAAGGGACAAACTCAAGCCCAAGTGGGAGGGTCCCTTCATCATTGACGAAGTCCTCACCGGAGGAGCGTACCTCCTGCGTGATGCGTCATACAATCACCGGGAGCCGAACCCCTGGAACGCGGCCAGACTCCGGCGATTTTATGCCTAGAACCGAACTCTGTGTTCGTCTCCATCCTCCTATTATTAACGTTATTTTTTCTCTCTCTTTTCGTTTTTTATCTTTTTTTCGTTCTGCACTTTAGCCCTATGACTTTGGTATGGCTAGACCATCCTCCCCTGATGCGTACATCTCCATATATGTACGTTCTTTATACCTGGGGGCTTCTCGTACAGAAGCTGGCAATTATCCTTTGAGCATCAAGCTCACCACATATGCGTTTTTCCATATGTACCTTTTATTAGCCATTATATGCATCGATATGACTTAAGTTTTGGCCAAGCTGGGTAGCCTGGCTCCTGTGCTTATGCCCTACATTTCTTTTAGTTCGGCTAGGGCATAAAGGGAGCACCTCTGCGATTGTTACTGCCGGGTCATCCGGATGTGTACCTCAGACTGGGTGAAGCCGAAAGCTAGCGTTCTTAAGGGAATATTCGGTCGGCGAATTAAAGATGTTCCCGCATTCATTCCATTATGAAACCCCAGAAGTTACTTACTCTGCGATTTTTCAACCACAGTTCGGACATGCACATTAAACCCATGCACACCCAGGGAAAGGAACCCTTAATGGAACTATTCTCTCTGGAAGATGTTTCTTACATAATGTAATATAACATAACTAGCTGGATACACATTGTCTATTCAGGCAACTATGACCCCTACGCCTGGTTCCCATACATACCCCGGTATATTCTACCGTTAGGGTATTCAGAAACACTCCGCACCTTCGGGTCCAAAGGTCGAAGCGAAAAGGTCGGCCATGACAATTGTTTTTATTATCCAGCTAGAAGGAAAGTACATAGTCACTTAGGACTCAAAAACTTCCTCCTCTATACCGTCCAACACGCGGTCTAACTTACAATCCTGTTGGGAGTATCTAGAAGCCACCTCTACTTGGCCATATACTGAACTAACGGGAATTTCTTCCCCATTTGACCCTAGGGTCCGACCCGGGCCATGTGATTCGGATCCAGCTTGGTATATCGTGTTTTTACCATGGCTCAGGCTTCTCGCGCACCCTCTTGGTAGGTCGATATCTTCCACAATCGGATACGCCGCCGCGCTCCCTTGAACAGCTCTACAAGCTTCTCCATACTCCCTGGAGGGGAGTCGGATGGCCATAAGGCCTTGGCTACGCTCCGCATTGCCTGCCAAGCTTGCTCGTGCAACTGTGACAACTCGTGCAGAAGATCACTTGATGATCCTGACACCTCCTCTTTGGTATGGCCCGTTAATATACCTACAATCACAGCTATATTATCTACTTTTACTCCCAAACTGTTCTACGGTAAATACAACCACATACAGTATATGCCGTCTCGCTGTTTTTTGTTCTCCTTCATGGAGTCTGCCAGCTGGGCTCGCACATCCTTAAGCTCTTCGCCCAGCCAGGTGTCTGCATCTTGGAGTTTATTTTTCTCCTATCTGACGCGGGTCAAAACCCGCTCGCCCGCGGCCTGCATTCTTTTCGACTCTTTTTCCTCCAATTGATCCGATGATCCTGTTATGAGATAAAGTCGCGGTATTAATACAGCCGCTATGCAATAATTGTTTCTAGATGGAGGGAAATATCACCGGCGGATGCCGCTTTGGATTTTTCCAATTCGGCGGTCACTGTGTTCAACTGCGTCCGACACTTTTCTAGCTCTTGCGCTAGCACGTCGTTCTTCTTCGACAGAACCTGGTCATGCAGCAATCCTCAAATCAGTTGTCCCAACTACTTTAAGTCTCGGGGGATACTGGCATATGTTTATCATAGTCAGACGAAGTAAACTCACCTGAACATCTTTTAAATGCTGCTTTGTGGCTCTGTTAAGCCCATCTCGAGCAGCTCGGATATATGCATCAACCGAGCTGAAGGCGTTAAGTGCCTCCTCTGGAAAGCCAGGGTCTTGTAAAACGGCCCTGCGGTGCCGACGATTCATGACACTCTCCACTTCTGAGTTGGTGAAGGATACGTCATCCGAATCCTTGGCTGGAGGACAGTCCTGCGTCACCCCCGCATCAGGCCCCGTCTTCACGGTAGGATCTGGATCCTGGCTGCGGGAAGTATGGCCGGCCGGACCCCTGGATATAGTCCGGCCGACCTTTTTCCTGATACATGATAAACGGAAAGGTCACAGTTGAATGTGACTGCTAAGGTGCATATTTGCAAATGCATACCTCTTTGATGAAGACTCGGCCGTATCTTCGTTTGCCTTCCTCTTCGAAGGCTTGCCTGGTGTGGGGGACGTTCTCTTCGGAGATGACCCCGGGGTAGCATGGCGCACCGAGCGCCTCCCCTTTTGAGCACAGGACAGTGCGGTGGGCAAGGAGGAATGAGAAAACTCTCTTGGACAAGGTATCTCCGGATTACTTAAATGTGAAGCAGGAAGAAGGCTGGGTAGTCGGCGATGATGAGTACATATGTACCTCATAGTTCATCTGATAGAATATAGCATCCTCGAGCTCCACAAATATGTCTGGATCTTCCTCATATCTAGGGTCAAGATCTCGGTTGCGATTCTCCGGCTGAGGGGCAGGGTCATGGATCCCCTCGACAGCCTTTCGCCATCCTATTATAAGCAAATAATATACTTCCTGTCAAGAATGATTTAGGGACTGGAGTAAAATAGTGGAGCTGAAGCTTACCCAGCTGGGAGGATTATACATGGAAAATCCATCTAGATGTTGGAGACGGGTGAACTCCTCTTTCTCCCCTTTATACAGCTCGGCCAGTATTTTGTCCAGGGCGATGAGGGTCTTCGGGACCTTCCGACCATAGCGTGAGGCGTCGTCTTCCCCATATAATGCCACATGGGCAGCCCCTATATTGGAGTGGCTGGACCCCCCGTGCCATAGAGGTCGCCATTACCTCGACTATTGACAATCCGAACTGGGCAAGCATCTTAATCTTACCCAGCAGTAGGCCGATCTCTGCAATATCCTCTTCCTCGAGGCTCTGAGGATGCCAGCTATGGCGTTTCTTCAGCGGAGCACTTGAAAACTCAGGGAGGCCCGTACGGACGAGGTTAGGTAGAGCGACGTCATTGATATAGAACCATTCGAAAGGCCACTCTTCGGAAGCTTTCTTGGCATGCCGGATAGGTATCCGGTCCCGCCAATGCGCCACACTTCGGCGCCTCCCACTTCAAAAATTGACCCGCCTTGATTACGAGGGACGAGGCAGAACAGGCTTCTCCATAAATTGAAATGGGCCTCACAGCCCAGGAATAGCTCGCATAGAGCGACGTAACCCGCTATATGAAGGATAGAGGCAGGAGTGAGACTGTGCAGTTGGAGGCCATAATACTCCAGCAGAACTCAGAGGAAGGGATGGATTGGAAATCCGTTACCTCTTAATAAGAAAGGGATGAAGCACAGTCATTCTCCCGCAGACGGATTGGGGAAATCCTCCGCATGAGTTTTGCCGTTGAAGGAGGACAATCCTTATCGGATGGGAACCAGGTTCGCGGGGGGAAGAAAGCCCTGTGTTTGCAGCTTCGCAAGCTGACTATGGGATACGGAACATCTCTCCCAATCACCCTTCTTGGAGTCGTGGGGATGAGAGGAAGAGCCGGGAGCGCTAGCCATGTTGGGGTGGTTTCTCATAGCAAGCTCTGAGGATTTTTCGCGGGGTGTGGAATGGATCTGAGATCTATTCTCTTTAAATAGGCACCTTTGTGATATGGTTGGGGTGGTATATGTAAAAATACCCTGACCTCTCGCATTCGCTCGACATGTGGAAACTGAAGTTTTTGATGCACAGAAGCCTAGGAGTACAACATTAAATGGAAAGCCGAACACACGACTCAGAAGTCATCGATGGAGGAACCCGCCTTGCAAAGCCGAAGATAATCTATGTGCCGAACACCTCGTCATTGAAGACTAGTTCGGGGGCTACTGAGGGAGTCCTGGACTAAGGGGTCCTCGAGCGTCCAGCCTATTGGCCATGGGCCGGACTGATGTGCTGTGAAGATACGAAGACCGAAGACTGCACCCGTGTCCGGATAGGACTCTCCTTAGCGTGGAAGGCAAGCTGGGCGACCAAATATGTAGATTCCTTTCTTTTTAACCGACCTTGTGTAACGCTAGATCCTCCCGGTGTCTATATAAACCAGAGGACTTAGTCCGGAGGGAGATTCATTATCATAGCCATACAAGCTAGACTTCTAGGGTTTAGCCATTACGATCTCGAGGTAGATCAACTCTTGTAATACTCATATTCATCAATATCAATCAAGAAGGATGTAGGTTATTACCTCCATAGAGAGGGCCCGAACCTAGGTAAACATCGTGTCCCTTGTCTCATGTTACCATCGATCATAGAGGCACAGATCGGGACCCCCTACCCGAGATTCGCCGGTTTTGACACCGACAGAAGTCCCAAGCATAATTCAAGTATTTTACTTGGCACCTGGGGGCTAATGCGCATTGCTCTTTATTGAAGACAAATCTTTCATGACCCGGCTTAGCCATGATGATTAAGCCGGCTCATGGGGGCTACATATTTAGATTTTGTTAATAAGTATGGTGATAAGTCCCGGCTTAGCCATGTTGGTTAATCCGGCCCTTGGGGGGCTACAGGTGCAAAATTGAGCACTACTATTTGAAGTCCCGACTTAACTTGTCAGTTTAAGCCGGCCCTTGGGAGTTATATATATATGTATGTGAAATTAAGAGCTACATTTTGAAGTACCGGCTTTAGCTATGCTGCTTAAGCCGGCCCTTGGGGGCTACTTGTGTTGATTCTGCAGTTCTAACATGCTATGACATGGCTATCAAGGTCAACAAGGATATTTAAAGTACACATCATATTCAAGTTTATCATATCCAGTAGACTTGGTGGTTGAGAGATATATATTTGTATGCGACAAGTTTTTGCTTACCTCAAAATGATCTTTCATGAGATTAACCAAGCCGGCTTCAAAGTCACGGCTGGTGTGGAGGCGGTTCAAGTAACCCGCGTGAAGCTCCTGGGCGATGAATTGAGCATAGTTCTCTAGATCTAGTTTCCACTTGCCTTTGTCAACAGCGGAGAATTCCTCTTTGGCACTGTGCTTGGACAAGATAGTGGGGTTGTCTGGTGCTGTTTAAGCCATCCCAGTAACTATGATGTCTTCGGTTTCTTGAGCCGGCTGAGCAGGGCTGTGCGGGTTAGCATTTTCGCGATCAACATTCATGGGGTCCATGGTGACAAGGTGCTCCTCCGGTGGCGGATCGTCCATGGCTGCTTTAGATGTTTGAGGCAAAGACTCAGACATTGTCAGTTTTTCTAGATCAGCAACCTTGGGATCGTCAGCCGGCTTATTAACCTTCAGCTTCTTGCTGGGTTTGGCTTATCAATTGAGTAAGGTGTTAAAACAGGTAGACTTAAGTGCTCTTACCCAAGAATAGTCTTGAACAGAGGAACCTAAGTCCCAGTGGAATCACCTGATGAAGAGTGAGAGGTTCCCTGATAGTTTGAATCAGAAGGGTTAAGAGGTTGTCAAAAAAGACCCACCTTGGGAAAAGCTAAGTCGGAAATCTGTGAAACCTCTGGACGGCGCTTGCGAGGGGCCGGTGTGTTGGGTAAGCTGGAGGAGAGAATCTCACCGCCAATGTTCTGGGTTCTATGGTGAGCTTCATGCTGCTATTTCTTCAAAAGAAAGTTGGGATCCAGATAAGCTAAAGGGTGAGAAAACCTTACTTTCTCGATCACTTGTCGAACTTTCTGTCTTGGCAAATGTTTTCAGCCGGAGTAGAGAATAATTACCTCTTCATCATCTGCACGACTGGCCTCCGCATCATCCTGATAGTGATCATTATTAATAAGATGTATAAAAATGAGCCAAGGGAGTCAAGTTTTACCTCCGACTTATCATTAGCATCCAAGTCAAATAACTCAGAGGGGTTGGTTTTCTTCTTGGCAGGCTTTTTAGGAGCCTTGTTCTTTGTCTGGGTATTCTTTGCCGGTTTGTCCTGAAGTTTCTTATTCCGAAAAGAAGAGTCGGCCTGCAGCAATCACATGGCTAAGAGAATAATTCAAGGAAAGATGATTAAGTTGGAAACAGTTTAAAATACTTACAGCTAGCGGTTTGTTGAAACACAGAAAAGGCTTAATCCTATATTGTTGTAATCTGCCAAGCTCTCGTTCAGCAGGGTTTTGGTCATGTCATTGATGTCTTCATCAGTTAACTCCATTTGGCAGTGGCGTTGGGGATATTTGACATCTCCAGTGTACTTGCACATTAAGCCGGATCGACGGCTTAAAGGCAGAATTCTCCATGTGACCCAACATCGAACTAGGTCGATACCAGTCAAGCCATTAGCCATTAAAGCTCTGATTTATTTAAAGACGGGCATATATTTGGCCCGTTATTCTGTACTAATCCGCTCTAGCAGAGGGTGCCTGTTCCTAAGTCGGCTTTCGCGATAACCCGACAAAGGGTTCTCCTCTTCTGGAGAAGTGTCTTGGCAGTAAAACCAAGTTTGGTTCCAGTCCTTGGGATGAATGGGCAGTTTGGCGGCTGGGAAGGTGACTTCCTTCCGCCTCTGAATCAAAATGCCACCTAACTCTAGGCTGGGCCTGTCTGTGAACTCAGTCTGCCGGTTTCAATAATAAAATTCTATGAATAGTTCTACAGTGGGCTCATGTTGAACGTAAACCTCGCAGAACACTTGAAAGTTGCAGATGTTTCAAACGGAATTGGGCCCAATGTCTTGAGGGTGGAGCTTGAAAAAGTGAAGCACATCGCGGAAGAATTTTTGGCCGAGAGGGGTGAAACCAAGGAGCAGATGATCAGTGAAGACAATTACTTCACCTTCCTTCGGCTGAGGAGGGGTTTCTGTGCCTGGGACCCTCCAATGGATGACATTTTTTTGGATAAAATGCTCATTTGAACAAATTCATTTAATGTTTCCTCGGTGACCCGAGAAACTACCCAGTTGCATGAGGTGACGGTCTTGGCTTTAGACATTTTTGACTACAAAGGAAAATGTTGCCGGGTTAACGATTCTGTTGCTAAACCAACTAATGGTCAAAAAGTCAGTGCTACAAAGGTTGACATGATTAAACCGGAAGGCAGTGCTGGGTTATGCAAATTATGAACAAATATTGGCGGGCTAATAAGGGGACTAATGCTATATGGCGGGTTATGGTTTATAATATAAGTCGCCTGTATGATCGCCGTGTGACAGATCTGAAAGTGAATTTTTGCTAAGTAATGGACAAACAGAGTCCACAAATTAATGCTACAATTTTGGACCTGTAGCAGTTCGGAAAATAAAATAAATTCTAGACCTAAAGTGAAGGCAGTGGAAGAACTCATGTGTTCGGATGGATCTTATATAGAAAAATTATCTACTGCGATTGGAAAAGGAATGCTAAGCTATTACCGCGCGTTTTCAGTACCATGTTCAGATTCAGCTACGTGACATAGAGAAGAAGAACAGAGAAGAACTCCGAAGAACTAGGAAAACCCTAATGGAGATCTGCTACGTGGGAGGAGGAGTACTTACGGATGCTGTTGAACAGCGGAGGCGCACCGCAATGCTCTGGTTCATTCAGGTTGATGCAGCGGGCAGAGTTGAGGCAGTTGACGAAGGCCGACGGCGGCAGAGCTTGGGCGCACAGGGGCGTTGTGAGGAGGAATACAAAGACGAGGAGGGAAGGGTGAAAAATGAAAAGGGCCCCTGTCCCTATTTATAACGAGATGGATAAATGGCATGCGCGGGAATCAAGGAGGCCGAAAAATGATTGTGTGGTTGCCCGGGCGCCTCAATTTTCGGGAGGCCCATTTAAGTTAAGGATCTGATAAAATGTTCTCGGCTTTGTGCGAAGTTAATGTGAGGTGATGTCATGGCGGGTTAACACATTTATGAGATGTGACGTCATGGCGGGTTATGATGAATTGATAAGGGATTAGTGATGGAAGATTCTGCTAAGTCAAATACTGAAGATTGATGTGAACAAGTTCAAATCAACCGGGGGCCTAATGCTGGGTCATGCCACTGGCGGCTCATAGACGAAGAGGACCAAGAAGATATGAAGATGGCGGTTCATAGAGCAAGCTTATTGAAAGCCCAAGACCCGGGGACGGCTTGAGGCCCACGGGTGTGAGCCGCCATATGTTTAACTTGTATTGTAAGGCAAGCTTAGTTAGTTACCGAGTTGGACACGTTGTGTATGAGCCAGCCGGGACTCTGTAAGCCGCCGGGCATCAACCTGTATATAAAAGGTGACCCGGCGGCGGATTAACTCAAGAGACAACTGATCGGGGACTAGGTCAAGCGTATTCGCTCCTTGGTAATCGAAACCCAAGCAATGCAACCTAAATCAAGAGTAGGCTTTTACCTCGTTGAGAGGGGCCAAACCTGGGTAAACTCTTTGTGTCCTTTGTCTCGTTTAAACGCCTTTCAAGCTAACCTAGCTGTGATGGCTCCACACCTAAGTCCTTTCGCTAGGGCATTTGTTGGGTTAAGTCCACGACAGATACCTTTTTATCTTTCCTTCTCCGTCTTTTATTTTTCTTTTCCACATCATATGTGGGTTTAATCATTTTTTAGGAGCTCCTTATTAATTAGATTCGTTACATAGGAAGCTCATTCTCGTAACCTGTTTCATCACGAGATACAATAGGAGGGAAAGTGGAGACCTTTACCCTTTCATTAGTATTTCTTTTATATTGTAATGGTTTTCCCATCTTTCTATAGTTGGCAATATAAGCATTCTCATCGCAATTTACCACACAAAACATATAGATTTCATTAAGAGTAGTTTCAGCAAGGTCGGTGAATATGAACGCTTTGAACCAACTATTTTTATGTGACAACTCTTCACACCCCAAAAATAGTAAAAGTTCATTATAAAGTTCAAGGGTGATCAAGTTATTACAATATTTGGCCACAATTCGATCATGAAAAAGTATGCAATGAAAATTAAGATGACCAACTCTATTGCAGAGTTCACAAGTAATGGGATGAAGAGAGCATAATTTTGTAGAAAATTTATCTATCACCTTAAGCCGCCGATTGGTTTCATCATGTTTACGCTTCTTACAATATCTATCATCCCTATAAGGCATGTCTTCACAAACTCTATTCACTCCACAAAAATTGACATGCTTATAAGAAACTTCTTTATCATGACCAACACAATCATCTTTAGTATCATGAATATTCATAGCAAGCACGCTAACAAAATTGCAATCATGTAAATCAATCAAAGAATTAGTGCCAAACATTTTATTGCCTTCTTCCTCTAGCAATTTGGTACAATTTTCCTTTCCATTATTTTCATGAAAGACATTAAAAAGATGAAGCATATGAGGCAATCTAAATTTCATTTTTTGTAGCTTTCTTTTATAGACTAAACTAGTGATAAAACAAGAAACTAAAATATTCTATTGCAAGATCTAAAGGTATACCTTCAAGCACTCACCTCGCTGGCAACGGCGCCAAAAAAGAGCTTGATGTCTACTACGCAACCTTCTTCTTCTAGACTCGTGTTGGGCCTCCAAGCGCAGAGTTTTGTAGGATAGTAGCAAATTTCCCTCAAGTGGATGACCTAAGGTTTATCAATCCGTGGGAGGCGTAGGATGAAGATGGTCTCTCTCAAACAACCCTACAACCAAATAACAAAGAGACTCTTCTGTCCCCAACACACCCAATACAATGGTAAATTTTATAGGTGCACTAGTTCGGTGAAGAGATGGTGATACAAGTGTAATATGGATGGCAGATATAGGTTTTTGTAATTTGAAAATATAAAAACAACAAGGTTACTTGTAACAAAAGTTATCAAGAACGGTATTGCAATGCTTGGAAAGAAGGGCTAGGGTTCATACTTTCACTAGTGCAAGTTCTCTCAACAATGATAACATAATTAGATATATAACAATCCCACAACGTGCAACAAAGAGTCACTCCAAAGTTCCTATCACGGAGAACATAAGATGAAATTGCTTGTAGGGTATTAAACCACCTCAAAGTTATTCTTTTCGATCAATCCATTGAGTTATTCCTATAAGTATCACAAACATCCCTAGAGTTCGTAGTAAAATAACACCATATGACACACATCAATCAACCCTAATGTCACCTAGATACTCCAACGTCACCACAGGTATCTGTGGGTCAATTATACGATATGCATCGAACAACTTCAGATTCATAATATTCAATCCAACACAAAGAACCTCAAAAAGTGCCCCAAGATTTCTACCAGAGAAACAAGGATGAAAACGTGCATCAACCCCTATGCATAGATTACCCCAATGTCACCTCGAGAATCCATGAGTTGAGTGCCAAAACATGAATCAAGTGAATCAATAGAACATCCCATTGTCACCACGGGTATCCCACGCAAGACATACATCAAGTGTTCTCAAATCCATAATAGTATTCAATCCAATAATAGTGAAACCTCAACGGTAAAACTCAATTCATCACAAGAAGATAGATGGGGAGAAACACCATATGATCCAACTATAGTAACAAAGCTCGCAGTACATCAAGATCATGCCAAATCAAGAACACGGGATATATATATATATACATATATATATATATATATATATATAGAGAGAGAGAGAGAGGGAGATCAAACACATAGCTACTGGTACATACCCTCAGCCCCGAGGGTGAACTACTCCCTCCTCGTCATGGAGACCGCCGGGATCATGAAGATGGCCTCCGGTGATGGTTTCCCCCTCCGACAGGGTGCCGGAAGGGGCTCCTGATTGGTTTTTCATGGCTATAGAGGCTTGCGGTGGCGGAACTTCCGATCTAGGTTTCCTTGTGGAGGTTTCTCTATTTATAGAAATTTTTGGCGTCGGTTTCACGTCAAGGGGGTCCACGAGGCAGCGGCATGACAGTGGGGCGCGCCCTATGGGGAGTGTGCCGTCCACACTTGTGGTTGCCTCGGGACTCTTCTAGCCCAACTCTTGTGCTTCGGGGCTCTCTTTTGTTCTATAAAAATCCCCGCAAATTTTCAGCCCATTTTGAGAACTTTTATTTCTGCAAAAAAAACGACACCATGGTAGTTCTGCTGAAAACAACGTTAGTCCAGGTTAGTTCTAACAAAATCATACCAAAACCATATAAATTTTTTGTAAACATGGCATGAATACTTCATAAATTATAGATATCTTGGAGACGTGTCACCACCACGCGGCAGCTCAGGCCCTAGTAAGCAAGGCTTTCCGAGGAGGGTTTTTCTGGCCCACTGCCCGCGTGGACTCCCGCACTTTAGTTCAATGTTGTGTTGGATGCCATCTTTTTGTAAATCAAAGCCCTATACCCCCCCCCCCCCGGCTCTCCGAACTATACCAATCACTTGGCCTTTCGCAGTCTGGGGATTGAACATGGTTGGACCACTTAAAGGGGGAACCAAGAAAAAGAAATACCTATTGGTCATGGTCAACAAATTCACTAAATGGATCGAGACAAAGCCAGTAACCTCAAAAAAGTTTGGACCGGTCATTGACTTTATATCTGGCGTAGTGCACCGTTATGGTGTCCCTCACAGTATCATCATGGATAATGGATCCAATTTCATGGCCCATGAGGTCTAGGACTGGTGCACTACCATGGACATCAAGCTCGACTACGCTTCGGTATACCACCCGCAGATCAACGGACAAGTTGAACGGGCCAACAGACTAATCATGAGTGGCATCAAGCCTCGCCCGGCACATTCTTGAATAAATCTGATTGTGACTAGGTAGAGGATCTTGACTCCATGCTTTGGGGATCGCGTACTATGCCCAACCGAACAACGGGATATACCCCCTTTTTCATGGTGTATGGCGCCGAAGAAGTCCTACCTTGTGACATTATTCATGATGCACCTCGAGTATGCATGTATGAGGAAAAGGAAGCCAAGTTGGATCAGCAGGATTACCTAGATGCCCTGGAAGAGGAACGAGACGTCACCTGGGCTCATTCTATGTTTTATCAGTAGCAGGCTCGATGCTACCAGAGCAGGAAGTCTGTGTGAAGGCATACAACATTGGAGAACTCGTCCTCCGCCTCCCAAAGAAGAAAAAGAACAAGCTGTCACCTAAATGGGAGGGCCCTTTTTATAATTGATGAAGTGCTAGTAGGAGGAGCATATCGTCTTTGCAACCCGGCCGATAACCGCCTCGAACCGAACCCCTGGAACGCAGCTTGGCTACTCTACGGCTAAACATGCCCACGTCAGTACACTACCCCTTTCCTCATTGTAAATTTCTGTTTCTTTTCAGGAATAATAGAATCTCTCGGGCCCTATTCGGATAAACCAAATTCTGTTTAGTCCCTATTCATCACACATTTTTCAATGTAACACCCAGATTATACCTGGGGGCTCCTTTAAAGCAGCCAATCAATCTATTTCGGTGCACGTAATTGTCTCTATCGTGTTTGCACCTCCGGTTACCTCTCCCGCCATTATATGCACCGATTTGACTTATGTTTTTGCCAAGCTGGGTTGCTTGGGTCCTGTGCTTACCCCCCACATTCCCGATCGTTAGGCTAGGGGGTAAAGGGAGCACATCTATGATTGTTACAACCGGGTTAGCCGTGTACATACCTCAGACGGGTGAAGCCTAAATCTAGCATTCTTAAGAACACAATGGGTCAGCAACAAGGAAAACTATAATACTTTGTGTGATCATCAGCACTGCTTGAGGATTCGGCCCCTGCATCGATTATTCGCATACCTCGGATATTCAAACACAAACGTCTACACTGGCATGACAGAGCATGAAGAAAGGAACCCATGGAGGAACTATTTTCTTCAGAAGATGTTTCTTACGTTAAACAGTAATATAACATAATGCTCTGCGCATGTTTTTGTCTGTTCATACCTAAAGGTCGGATTGCCTAGTTACCGGAAGTGATTCCATGCTTACATCAGGTCACATAGTACGTAACACTCCCCAACCCCTGGTCGGGGAGGTCGAAGCCTATGGCCGGTTATGACAACGTCTTTAGTACGGATCAAGCACATTTGATGTAAAGTACATAGATACATAGAATCAAACATGTCACTCTTTGTCCACATTGTCTATTATGCTATCCAAGGTGCAATCCTGCTGGGAGAACCGAGCTGCAGGCATCACTTGGTTATAAACCAAGTGAAGAGGTATTTCATGTCCGTCTGGCCCTACTGTTCCAACACGAGCCATATGCTCCGGCACAAGTTTCCTGAATCAGGTCTTCACCATGGGCCAGGCTTCTCACGCCCCTTCCTGACATACGGATGTTTTCCATACTTCTAGCCGTCGTCGAGCTCCCTTAAAGCATTTTGCTAGTTCGTCCATATCGTACGATACCGCTTCGATCGTCCATAGCACCTTGGCCATACGTTTCATAGCTTTTCGAGCTCTCTCATGAATCACAGAAAGTTCTTTTAAAAGATCTCCGCCAAAGGAACTGGCCTCTTCTCTAGGCTGACTAGTCAGGAAACCTAGCATTGAAACATGACACATGTGTGATACTTGAGCATTACGGATGGTAATTCACACCCAACGCTGAAGTGACACTTACTGAACATCTCGCTTTTTAATCTCTGGTTGTCTCCCAGATCCTATGCCAGCTCAACTTTTAAGCTCTCCATTTCCATGGCCTGCCGCTGGTTCTCCGCCTTTAGCTCGTTGTTTTCCTCATGGCTTCGTTTTAACACCCACACACCGGCTTGATGCTAGGATTTCGCATACCATTGGGATTCTTTGGCAGCATCCATGTCCTTTTGAAGCTGACCTATGGATTCGACTACTATAAATAAGGCCGGTGTTAGACAAGGTGCTTTAGCATCATTAGTACATGTATATGACTTTAACTCGCCATGGGCTTCGCTGGTGAACTTTTTCACCACTTCCAATTCAGCCCTCGCATCAGCCAATTGTGCTCGGCTTGCCTCAAGGTCCTCGGACAACTTTTTATTCTACTCCTTTAATGCCTACAACAAGTAATACAAGCTTTTCGGACCCTTAACTCGGTCGTCCCGCCTGATTCAGCGCTCGGGGGCTACTGGCTTAGTATTTACACTTGGTTGTTGGAAACCATTCCTTGCCTTAATATCGGTTGACAGAAGATTGGCAATTCCCTCGAGACATGTTCGGGCCGCTCTGAGATATGTGTCGATCGAATTGAATGCATTAAATTCTTGATCGGTAAAGACTGCCTGGCACAGGGTTTCCTTCAGTCGCCGATGATTCATCACACTCTCGACTTCGGAATTAGTAACCGAAACATCCTGAGGATCTTCCACTGGCAGATGTATTGTGGGATCCCCCATGTCAACCTTCGCCCATGTTGGGGGTCTTCGGCCACTCCCTGACACCTCCCTAATTTCTCCGGACGGTTGGGGTGGTACCTTCTTCCTGCCAACCCAGATTGAATTTCAGTAGAGCTCTTCATAGATAAGGCCAGTGATAAACTAATGACAATTCTAGAACATGTTACCTTTTTTCGAAGATGCGATTGGCACAATCGCTTTCCTTTTGGAGGCTCTTATGTTGGGTCGAACCGACGCCATCTCTGTTGGTGTTTGGCGTGAGGTTCGGCAGCCCTTGGGAGTAGAAGTCAACATAGCCGGAATAGCGCAAGGCAAACGCTTTGGTGGAAAAGAGGCCTTCTCACTGTGGAGGAGGGGAGGGGCCTAGGATGATCGAATGTGATGGCCACCTTAGAACCATCAAGGATTTCCTGGAATAAAACCCCGTTCTCAAAGTCAATCGATGTCTTTGGGTCCTTGTGAAAACCTGGATCATCGTCACGAGAATGATCCTCCGGTTGAGGAGCGGGGCAACTAATGCCTTCAACTTGGCGTCTCCAGCTCTGTTCGAAAAAATGGTTGAACCAATCAGTATCCGAGTGTGATGTCTGCGCTACAAACACAAGTCTAAACTTACCCATTTGATGGGGTTGTAGCCCGAGTAACCTTTCCAGTTTCTTGGGCGGGCGAACTCTTTTTCTTTGCCTTTGAATAGATCTGCCACTATGGCAGCCACTGCTATTGGATTGTCCAGCCCCCGTCACTTGTAGCGGGACGCGTCACTTGTCCCCTTATAGCTCCATAGGGGATGCATCCTTTGTTGGAGGGGTTGCATGCATCATTCGATCACCGTGGCCATCACATCGATGATGGTCAATCCTCCATGGGCCAGCACCCTTACCTTCGCGGCTAGGCACTGCACCTCGGCAGACTCTTCCCGAGAATGGCCCTTGGGACGCCAGTTAAGTTGTTTGTTAACCGGGGCGTCCAAATACACGGGCAGACCTCTCCGGCCTGGTTCGAACAAGGGGACATCTTCAATATTAACCATTTCGAAGACAACTCTTCGAAGTCTTTCTTTGGAGTTCCAATAGGATATCCAGTGCCGGTTATGCAGCAAACCTCGGCTCACCCTACTTCAAAGATGGACCCTCCCTGGGTGCAAGGGATGAGGCAGAAAAACTTCCTCCATATCTCAAAACGGGCCTCGCAGCTCAGAAACATCTCGCAAAGGGCAACAAAGCCGGAAATATGCATAATTGATTCCGGGGTGAGGTGGTGGACTTGAATCCCATAGAACTCTACTAGGCCCCTTACGAATGGGTGAATGGGGCATCCTTAACATCTTGGAAGGAAGGATACGAAACATACCATCTCATCCTTATTTTGATTTTGAAAGTTCTTGGCGAGGGCTTGACCATTGTCTGAAGTCAGCCCGGCACGAACGGCCACGAGATCAGTAACAGGGAGATACCCTTGTCATTGGAGGTCACACAATTGAAGCTGCGGCACGAAGCAGCTGGGCCAGTCGCCCGGGAGATTGTTGCTACTTCTTGATCTTGTGTTGGTTTTTCTCTTGAAGAGGAAAGGGTGATGCAGCAAAGTAGAGATAAGTATTTCCCTCGGTTAGAGAACCAAGGTATCAATCCAGTAGGAGGTACAAGCGAGTGCCCAATCTATGCACTTGCACAAACAATCAAACACTTGCACCCAACGCGATAAAGGGGTTGTCAATCCCTTCATGGTCAATTGCAAAGGTGATATCTAATAGACATAGGTAAAAAGATTGCTCAAACGTAAAACAAAATAAAAGTAAACAAATTGCAACAAGGTATTTTTGGTATATATATATATATATATGAAAATATATGATGGAAAATAGACCCGGGGGCCATAGGTTTCACTAGAGGCTTCTCTCTTGAAGGAAAATAATACGGTGGTTGAACAAATTATTGTCGAGCAATTGATAGAAAAGCGCAAAGTTATGACGATATCCAAGGCAATGATTATGCATATAGGCATCACGTCCATGTCAAGTAGACCGACTCCTGCCTGCATCTACTACTATTACTCCACACATCAACCGCAATCCAGCATGCAACTAGAGTATTAAGTTCATACAGAGCAGAGTAACGCCTTAAGTAAGATGACATGATGTTGAGGGATAAACTCAAGCAATAGATGACAACCCCATCTTTTTATCCTTGATGGCAACAATATAGTATGTGCCTCACTACCCCTACTTTGTCACTAGGTGAGGACACCGCAAGATTGAACCCAAAACTAAGCACCTCTCCCATTGCAAGAAATACCAATCTAGTTGGCCAAACCAAAATGATAATTCAAAGATAAATACAAAGATATCAAATCGTGCATTTAAGAATTTAGAGAAGTTTCAAATAATATTCATAGATAATCTGAACATAAATCCACAATTAATCGGATCTCGACAAACACACTGCAAAAGAAGATTACATCGGATAGAACTCCAAGAACTTCGAGGACAACATTATACTGAAGATCAAAGAGAGAGAAGAAGCCAGTTAGCTACTAGCCATGGACTCGTAGGTCTGAGGTAAACTACTCATGCTTCATCGGAAGGGCAATAGGGTTGATGTGCCCTCCGTGATCGAACCCCCCTCTGGCATATCACCAGAAAATGGCCCAAGATGGGATCTCACGGCAACAGAAGGTTGCGGCAGCGGAAAAGTATTTTCGTGGATGCTTTTGAGGGTATGGGAATATTTGTGAATTTATAGGCCAAGGTAGGAGGTCAGAGGACTCCCGAGGGGGGCACAAGCTAGGGGCGCCACCCTAGGGCATGCCCCTACAACTTGTCATCGCCTCATGGGTCTTTTGACTTCATATCCAAGTCTCGTTGATGTCTTCTGGTCCAAGAAAAATCATCGCGAAAGTTTTATTCCATTTGAAATTCCTTTTCTGTGAAACTCAAAAACAAGGAAAAAAACTGAAACTAGCACTAGGCTCTAGGTTAATAGGATAGTTCCCAAAAATAATATAAAATAGCATATTAATGCATATAAAGCATCCAAAATATATAATATAATAGCATGGAACAATAAAAAATTTATAGATACGTTGGAGACATGTCAAGCATCCCCAAGCTTAATTCCTGCTCGTCCTCGAGTAGGTAATGATAAAAACAGAATTTTTGACGTGGAATGCTATGTAATACATTTATCCATGTAATTTTCTTTATTATGGCATGAATATTCAGATCCATAAGATTCAAAACAAAAGTTTTATATTGACATAAAAACAATAATACTTCAAGCATACTAACAAAGCAATCATGTCTTCTCAAAATAACATGGCGAAAGAAAGTTATCCCTACAAAATCATATAGTCTGGCTATGCTCCATCTTGATCACACAAAGTATTAAATCATGCACAACCCCGATGATAAGACAAGCAATTGTTTCATACTTTTTATGTTCTTAAACTTTTTCAACTTTCATGCAATACATGAGCGTGAGCCATGGATATAGCACTATAGGTGGAATACAATATGGTGGTTGTGGAGAAGACAAAAAGAAGGAGATAGTCTCACATCAACTAGGCATATTAATGGGCTATGGAGATGCCCATCAATAGGTATCAATGCGAGTGAGTATGCATTGCCATGCAACAGATGCACTAGAGCTATAAGTGTATGAAAGATCAAAAAGAAACTAAGTGGGTGTGCATCCAACTCGCTTGCTCACGAAGACCTAGGGAAATTTGAGGAAGCACATCATTGGAATATACAAGCCAAGTTCTATAATGAAAATTTCCCACTAGTATATGAAAGTGACAACATAGGAGACTCTCTATCATGAAGATCATGGTGCTACTTTGAAGCACAAGTGTGGAAAAAGGATAGTAGCATTGCCCCTTCTCTCTTTTCTCTCACTTTTTTTGGTGGGCTTCTTTGGCCTCTTTTATTTTTTTGTAAAGTCTGGAGACTCATCCCAACGTTTGAGGTAACCATAGCTTCCATCATCCTTTCCTCACATGGAACAATGCTATAGTAATAACGATCATCACACTTTTGTTTACTTACAACTCAAGAATTACAACTCGATACTAGAACAAATATATGACTCTATATGAATGCCTCCGACGCTGTACCGGGATGCGGAATGATCTAGCGTAGCAAATGACATAAAAATGTACAATCCATGTAAACATCATGCTAGCTATCTTACGATCATGCAAAGCAATACGACAATGATGGAGCGTGTCATAATAAACGGAACGGTGGAAGTTGCATGGCAATATATCTCGGAATGGCTATGGATATGCCATAATAGGTAGGTATGGTGGCTATTTTCAGGAAGGTATATGGTGGGTGTAATGCAATACCGAAAGTTGCGCGGTACTAGAGAGGCTAACAATGGTTGAAGGGTGGGAGTGCGTATAATCCATGGACTCAACATTAGTCATAAAGAACTCACATACTTATTGCAAAAATTTCTTAGTTATCGAAACGAACTAATAGATGCATGCTCCTAGGGGGTAGATTGGTAGGAAAAGACCATCGCTCGTCCCCAACCGCCACTCATAAGGAAGACAATCAATAAATAAATCATGCTCCGAGTTCATCACATAACGGTTCACCATACGTGCATGCTACGGGAATCACAAACTTTAACACAAGTATTTCTACCAATCCACAATTACTCACTTGCATGACTATAATATTACCATCTATATATCTCAAAACAATCATAAGGAATCAAACTTCTCATAGTATTCAATGCACTTTTATATGAAAATTTTTATTATATCCCACTTGGATGCCCATCATATTAGGACTAAATTCATAACCAAAGCAAATTATCATGCTGTTTAGAGAAACTCCCAAAATAATATAAGTGAAGCAAGAGAGTTCAACAATTTCCATAAAATAAAGCCACCGTCGTGCTCTAAAAAGATATAAGTGAAGCACTAGAGTAAAAATTGCCTAGCTCATAAGATATAAGTGAAGCACATAGTGTATTCTAATAAATTAACGATTCATGTGTGTCCCTCTCAAAAGGTGTGTACAGCATGGATGATTGTGGAAAACTAAAAAGAAACGACTCATATCATACAAGACGCTCCTAGAAAAACACATATCATGTGGAGAATAAAAATATAGCCTCAAGTAAATTTACCGATGGATGAAGATGGAAGAGGGGGTGCCTCGGAAGGCACCCCAAGATTAGGCTCTTGGTTGTCCTTGAATATTACCTTGGGGTGCCTTGGGCATCCCAAAGCTTAGGCTCTTGCCACTCCTTATTCCATAGTCCATCAAATCTTTACCCAAAACTTTGAAATTTCACAACACAAAACTCAACAGAAAACTCATGAGATCCGTTAGTATAAGAAAATAAAATCGCCACTTTTGGTACTGTTGTGAACTCATTCTTTATTTATATTGGTGTAATAAATACTGTATTCCAACTTCTCCATTGTTCATACCCCCCGATACTACCCATAGATTCATCAAAATAAGCAAACAACATAGAGAAAACAGAATTTGTCAAAAACAGAATAATCTGTAGCCATATGTAAACTTCGAATACTTCTGTAAGTCAAAAAATTCTGAAAAATTAGGACAACAGAGGAAATTTGTACATAAATCTTGTGCCAAATGAATCAGTATTTTTTCACGCTTCTATTGAAAATGAAAATTATTTTGTTGGGCGCAAAAGTTTCTGTTTTCCAGCAAGATCAAATCAACTATCACCGTAAGCCACCCCAAAGGTCTTACTTGGCACAAACACTAATTAAAACATGAAAACATATCTAACCAGAGGCTAGATGAAATTTTTTATTGAAAAACAAGAACAAAAAGCAAGAACAAAAACAAAATTGGGTTGCCTCCCAACAAGGGCTATTGTTTAACACCCCTAGCTAGGCATATTGCAATAGATCTAGGTATTGTCATGCAATTCCCTCTTGATCAAATCTTCCAAAACTCTTGTTAGAAAATCTATCCTTTCCTTTATCTCCCTCCTTGTAGGTGAACTTAATTTATTAAAATGACTTTGATTAGTGATTTTGACATTCATAAACCCATAAGCTGGATCATCACCATATATATCATCATATAAAATATGTATCTCGTTCTTAATGGGTTGCTTATTCATCTCTTCCAACCAATCATCATTAAGACCTACATAAATTTCTCTTGTTATCCAATAAGATTTATCATAAGTCTCAAGGTACAAGGTTTGGGTAATTTCTGGATAGGGAACTCTCCTCCTAAGATTTTCACTGTAAGATTGATAATCTCTAGATTCCAAACTACGCAAAGTTTCTTTATCGTGGAGAATTTCTTCAATCGGAGGATGTTCAACATCTTCATTATAAAAAGCAAAATTTTCCCTAGCCTCTTGTATTATAAAATCAAATTCTCGCATAAGGATGATAGTGGCAATCCTTTTAGCCTTAGGATGATTAATATTGGGAAGCTCATAAAATACCTTTTGCAAAGTGGGATGGATGTGCACAAATTTTCTTTCTAGTTTTTCAACAAGCATGACAATGGCATCCACATAGGAATTTGTACCTAGAAGAATAGACCTCTTACTAATAGGCATTGTTCCCATACAATCAAAGAATACCTGAATAACACTCTTCCCAATAATACTACCGTCTCCCACATGAAATTATTTTGCCTTATAATTAGGAGGTGTTTCAGTTTCGTGATCCAAAGAAGAAGCATCAAGCTTTTCCTCAAGATTCATGCTAGAAATATTCTCAAAATTTTCAACGATAACCTCCTCAAATCTAGACATGGTGGCAACCAACTGATCTAGCAAACGAGCAAACAAAAGGCAAAAGAAAAGTCGAACGGAAGAAGGGCGAATAAAAAGGCAAATCTTTTTGTATTTTCAGAAAAACATTTTAGAAATGGGGGAGAGGAAAACGAGAGGCAAATGGCAAATAATGTAATGCAAGAGATGAGAGTTTATGGTCGGTACTTGGTAGGGTTTATGTAGACCTCCTCGGCAACAACGCCAGAAATTTTTCCTGCTACTTCTTAAGCTTGTGTTGGTTTTTCCCTTGAAGAGGAAAGGGTGATGCAGAAAAGTAGAGATAAGTATTTCCCTCAGTTAGAGAACCAATGTATCAATCCAGTAGGAGGTACAAGCAAGTCCCCAATCCGAGCACCTGCACAAACAATCAAACACTTGCACCAACGCGATAAAGGGGTTGTCAATCCCTTCACGGTCAATTGCAAAGGTGAGATCTGATAGAGATAGGTATAAAAGATTGCTAAAACATAAAACAAAATAAAATTTAATATATTGCAGAAAAATGTTTTTGGTATTATTGGTATATAGATCTGAAAACATAAGATGGAAAATAGATCCAGGGGCCATAGGGGGAACAAGGGTACATCGGAAGGGCAATAGGGTTCTTGTAGATGCCCTCCGTGATCGAATCCCCCTCCGGCATATCGCTGGAAAAGGCCCCAAGATGGGATCTCACGAGAATAGAAGGTTGCGGTGGCGTAAAAGTATTTTCGTGGATGCTTCTGAGGGTTTGGGAATATTTGTGAATTTACGGGCCAAGGTAGGAGGTCGGGGGACTCCCGAGGGGGGGCACAAGCCAGGGGGCGCCTCCTACGGCTTGTCGTCACCTCATGGGTCTTCTGACTTCATCTCCAAGTCTCATAGGTGTCCTCTGGTCCAAGAAAAATCATCGCGAAAGTTTTATTCCGTTTGGACTCCGTTTGATATTGCTTTTCTGTGAAACTCAAAAACAAGGGGAAAACAGAAACTGGCACTAGGCTCTAGGTTAATATGTTAGTCCGAAAAATAATATAAAATAGCATATTATTGTATGTAAAACATCCAAAACAGATAATATAATAGCATGGAACAATAAAAAGTTATAGATATGTTGGAGACATATCAATTGCCATGAGGGCGCAAGGATGAGCTAGGGATGCCGGCCATGAGGATTTACTCAGGGCAAGGTGGAGTTTCTTTCTTGGTTTGAATGGATCGCCTGGTGCTCCCTCGGCCTATTTAATTGACATGTCCCTGGTCCCAGGGGTGTTCTTGTAAAAAGACATAGTTAATGGTAAGGGGGGCCGTTGTGATTTGATGGGTCAAGGAATCATTGAAATACGAATTGTTGAAATTAGCCGAACAGGGTGAAGATGAGGAACTCGCCTCGCAAGCCGAAGATTTTGGGAGTCGCGGAACAATCAACGGTTGTGGGCTCCGACATTGAAGGCTGGTTCGGGGGCTACTGAGGGAGTCCTAGATTAGGTGGTCCTCAGGATGCCGGCCCATCTCACATGGTGCGGATTGTTGGGCCGCATTGTATCTGAACCGAAGATCTTTTGTGCCTTGGTGTGTACGCCAATTCATGATGGAAGATCTTTTGTGCTGATGCTGAGAAGATGGCTGCCGTGGGGCACGCCGCCTTCGAGTCCCTTGAGCTGAGGTACCGCAAGGCATTGCAGGATCTCTATAGGAGCGGGTACGAGAAGCCGCTGGTGACTCCAGAGGAAGGCCCTGCCGGGCTGCTCCTTAAGCTCGTCGCGGCGCTTGAGGGCGTCGTTGATGAAGTGGGCCCCATGGTGGAGGGACAGGCCCGTGTGCTTTCCACCTCGGCCGTGACCCGTGTCTTCAGCCACGTCTATCTCCGGGACCCCGGCTTCGACCTCAGTGCGTTGCTTGAGCCCATGGACCCTAGCTCTACACTATCGTTGTCAAAGCCGTGAAGGATTAGGTGGAGGCCCTATTGCGGAAGTTCCTCTACATCGACGGAGCGGCCACGACTGACAAGAACGGCGGCAACATCGTCGATGACAGGGGTCCCCAAGTAGGCGATGGTGGCGTCCAAGGTTGAAGAAGAGGCTCGATGGCGGCACTTCCCCCTATTTAAGTCCTGCAACATGTATCATGCCTCATGGAGGTGTAAGAACTTATGTTGGGTACTTCTTTAAGAGACAGTATGTTGTGTAATGATATGCTAGAATTCCATGATTTCCTTTCCGTTTGCTTTGGTGCTCTGCATCGGCAGGGCCCAGCCCCGCGCATACCTCAGCCGCAGTTGGGTCGTCCGGATCACCAGGAAGAGACCAAGGAGTGTGGGGCTACGTGACCAGTTAGGCTCCTGAGTCGCGATGCTCAGGAGTCCCCCTTGACATACGACTGGCTCTTGGGAAGGAGATGCACGAGTAGGTCTTAGCATTCTGCATCGGCACGGCCCGACCACGGGATTACCTCAGCCGCCGTTGGGGCGTCCGGATCACCAGGACGAGACCAAGGGATGAGGGAGTTACGCGACTAGTTAGGCTCCTGAGTTGTGATGCTCAGGAGTCCCCCTTGACATACGAACAAACCTCCATACCTTTCCTCGCCGGGCTCTCGCTCGGGAGGGGCACGCGAAGACCGGGTCCGAGGGACCTCGCGGGGTGGCGTATGCCAGGTGTGACCTGAGCGTAGCCCCTGTGCCCAGCCCCCTCACACGAATCTCCTAAGGGGAAAGTGGCGTGATAAGGCTGAACACCGAGCCTAGCGGCTCGCCTGAGGTTACTGCAGCCGTGAGGCTACCCTCAGTTGTTTATCACCAGCGCGGAGCATGGCACTTCCGCTCTTGCACGGGCATAGCCGCTCCTCGACCGTGTCAACTGCCAGCGCGGAGCATGGTGCTTCCACTGGTACATGGGTGGGGGCTCCCTCTGAGGGGAGACCCTGTGGCGTGTACAGCCCCGCCCTGACACATGGCTTGCACGGCAGGCGTAGAGGAGGTGTGTATGGGCACTCGTGAGCCATCGCGGGACTCACGAGGCACTGCCTCAAGGCTGGTTGCGCCTGAATTTGATTCGGAACCCTTGTGATAGTCCTGCGAGATGGTTAGGCAACCTGCACCGAGTGAATATCCTGAGTTTATTGCATGAGAAGGCCAAACACCAACGACCCCAGGAGGTGACGTGAACGGGACCGGCTCGCCAGACAGAGCTCAGTCGTTGGGTTTATCGACGCCGCAGGGACGGACCCGAGCACAGATGACGTGCCCAGTCTTCTCATGCGAAAGTCCTAAAGAAAGACAACCGGCGCGCGGCTCCCACGGTGGCGAGGCACCGGGTCACGCGCCCTAACTTATCCACCCCCGATTAGCTGATGCAAGATCAAGGCACCATAGACCATGGGAGGTGACATGCACGGGAGCTGGCCCGCGAGCCAGAACTCAGCCACTTGGGTTTAGCGACGCTGTAGGGATGCACCCGAGCACAGACGTTGTGCCAGTCCTCAATCATGAGGCGGTCGTGGGTGGGCTCGCAAGGGCGTACGACGTTCATGGGATGAAGCACCGGACAGACAGATGATAATCATAAACGAACTCATGGAATAGGGTGAAGCTAGTTCTCATAGATGCAAGAAGGATACATGCTGCAGGGACGGACCCACACGGCTTGGGGATAATGCAGCCCGAGGGGCGTCCCCAACTGAACAGACCAAAAGATGTCACATGCCACCATTGTTGAAGAGGTTTTGGAGTAGTCGAAGACGCGTGCTGTTGAAGTCACTCCTCATGAGCCGCCCATGCCCTGAACCTCGCGAGGCTTTGGAGGCCTGGGGGGCTCGCGAGAATCTGCCGCCGTCTCCGCCAGGATTGCTTGGTGCCTGGCCTCCTGAGCCGCCAGGACACCCCACATGTGACGCTAGTGCATGACAACCCTGCTCGGTAGGCCGAAAGGCTTGCGAACGTAGTTGTGAGGGGGACCCTCGCACCGGCCAACGCGAGACGGCCAAAAGAGCCTCTGAGACGCAGCCTTGTTGAGCCCAGGGATGTTGACGCAGGCATGTAGCTCACTATCCTCGCTGGGGTAGGGAGCTGCACCGGGTGGTGGGCGACGGTCGCCCCGCATAGCTCTTGCCTCCTGAAGCTCCTCGATCACCTTGGTGATGAACTACTGAGCGCCTCGCGCCCTGCGCCTTCCTCATGGAAGCGCACGTTGAAGCACGCCTCCACATGGTGCCCGAGCACCTCCCTCATGATGCTGGCCAGGTCAGTGGCCCTCCAGAAGAGAGCCCCCGAGCCCAGCCTAAGAGGGGTGCCGGGCGCGCCTTCCTATGCGAGAGGGGAATGCGCCCCGTCAGTGGGCGCAGGGCTTGTGGCAGCGCTGCAGGACGCTCCACCTTCCTGAGGCCCTTAGGAGGGTAGACAGTGCCCTCACCATCTGGGTCCTCGACTGCCACAGCCTGGTAGGCGCGCTCGAGAGAGCACACTGTGTCCTGCTCCTCGCAGGTGACTGTGATGATGCCGCAGCTTCCTGGCATTTTGAGGACATTGTAGCCATGGTGGGTGACTGCCATGAACTTGGCCAAGGCCGGGTACCCGAGGATGGCGTTGTATGGGAGGAGAATGTTGGAGACGTCAAAGTCGATGAGCTCAGTGCGGTAGTTGTTGCGCTTGCCGAAGGTGACAGGGAGGCGGACCTGCCCTATCGGGGTGGTGGAGTCGTCGGTTACTCCTGATAAGGGCTTGGTAGGCTGAAGCTAGTGGTACGACACCTGGACCATGTCGAATGTCTTGACAAAGAGAACATTGAGCCCCGCACCGCCATCGATGTGTGTCTTGGTGAGGAGCACGTTGCTGATGATGGGCGAGCAGAGCATTGGGAGGGCGCCGGTTGTGGACGCACACTAGAAATGGTCGGAAGAGTCGAAGGTGATGGCGTACTTGGACCACCTGAGCGTACGCGTCGCCTCGAGCTTAGAGAGGGTCGCGTTCATCTCATGAGCGAACTGCTTGAAGATGCGATGGGAGGCGGGGGCCTGAGCGCCGCCCAGGATGCAAGCAATGGCACAAGGCTCCTGGAAGCCCCCAGCCCCTCGTGCAAGTGGTGGTCGTCGTTCCTTCTTGGTGATGGCGGCAGCGAAGGGAGGCCAGTGTTGCCGTAAGGCCGGTCTTCGCAAGGCTGATCGCGTCAGGCGCCCCCACAAGGCTGGCCCTGCCAGCGGTCCTCATGAGACTGGTCGCGCCACTCCTAGCGGGGGTCCCGTCCGTAGCCTCGATCGTTGCGCTCGGGGCGACGATCGAGGCGCCATCACGGATGGCCCTGAGCTCCTAGTAGTCGTTGGTGTTGTGGTTGTGCACGTTGTGGAACACACAGAACAGACGGATGCCCTTGGATGACTCCGGGTGGTCGCAGTCATGCTTCATCTCTGCTTCGGCCGCAAGCACGGCCGGCCCCTTGCGCTTCACGTCCTTGGGCTTAGTCTTCTTCTCTTCTGGGTCAGCTTCCGGGAGCTCGAGGAGTGAGAGACGTCCCTCCTCAGCTCTCGCGCACTTGGGTGCCATGTTAAACATCTCCAGAGCCGTGCACAAGTCCTCGTGGATGGCAAGCTCCTCCTTCATCTTGACATCACAGACGCCATCAGTGAATGCCAAGATGATGGCTTCATCCGACACCTTGCGGATCTTCAGACGAATACTATTGAAGCATTGGGTGTACTTCTGCAAGTTCTCTCTCCGCTGCTGCTTGATGCGCCGCACGTCACCCGCGGTCGGCTAGCGGTCGCGAGTGCCCTAGAAGTTGGCGATGAAACTCTCTCGCATCTCGTCCTAGGTTGAGGAGCCACGAGCGTGCACCATCTTTGAGGGCCATGGGAAACCAGTTTGCCATAACCTTCTCGTCGCCCTTGGCCGCCTCGATGCTCAGCTTGTAGAGCTGCAGGAACTCAACAGGGTCGGGGTGTTGTTGTAGCATGGAGGCAGGTCAGGCTTGAACTTCCCTAGCCAGACGATGCTGCGTAGCTCCGGAGTGAATGCGCGGCATCCCGCTGTGGTCACGGGAGCCCACCGTAGAGGTGGAGCCTGGTGTTGGCGCTCGCGCACCACCACTGTAGGCGGCATGCAGTCTTGACGTGGCGGTGCTGGGAGCGCACACACATCTCCTTGCGGCTGTGGCACCACTTGGCAGCTTGCTTCGTCGCGAGCGGTCACCCTGCGCTGCAGATCGCACCGAGGGGCCTCCCGCCTTGGCTCGATGATGATGTCTTGCATGGGAGGTGGAGGAGGTGCTCCGTGAGCTACTTCACCCGTGGCAGGCGGCGGGTGAGGCAGCGAACGAGATGGTGCAGGAGACTCTCTGACGGCGCTGACGAGCTCGGCGATGCGGTCCAGCCAGTCCTCGTAGAGGTCGTCAACCAGGCGGTAGCGCATATGCTCGCATGCCATGAGTAGCGCAGCATGCGCGTTCGCCGGGCCACGATGAGCATGGGAAGACGAGTCAGCTGGTGTCAGCGACGGCGTGGCCATCTCGCCGCACCGAAGGATGCAGCGATGAAGCCTGCTGCTCGTGGCCTGCGGGGCCGGTGGCGCTGTTCGCCATCAGGGACGGGGGATGGTGAGGCCAACCATCGACTATCGGTGCCGTCTGAGCGAAGCGGGCAGCGAGGGCGGCCCGGCGCGCAGCACGAGTTCGATGAGTGCCAGCCATGGGAGCGGTGGAGTGGTGGCGAATCGTCTGGCGAAAGAAAGGATCCGACGCACCCCTACCTGGCGCGCCAAATGTCAGATTTCGGGTTCTCCAGACCCTTGAGAGGTTCGAACTCTGGGGTGCGTGCGAAGAACTCAACCTCCCCAGTCTGCCGACTCGCTAATCTCACGACCTAGCTTGGCGAACTAGAAGAAAATGGGACACAACAGTTTACCCAGGTTCGGGCCACCTTGCGGTGTAAAACCCTACTCCTGCTTTGCGGTGGATTAGCCTCTAGGAGCTGAGGGTGAACTAGTACAGTGGGAGAACAACCTCGGGAGGAGGTGTGTTCTTGTGCTCGAGTGAGCTGGTGAGCTGGTGAGGATGGAATGGATCCGATCCGGTCTCTCTTCCTACTCCCTCTCCTATGGTGGTGGCTAAGTCCTATTTATAGTGGCCTTGGTCCTCTTCCCAAATGAAGGCGGGAAGGGACCCCACAATGGCCAAATTCGAAGGGAGACAACTAGTACATGTTATCCTGACAAAAGTAGTCTTTGCCTGCAAAAAAGCCTCTGGTCGTGACGCTGCGGTGGGCTCGGAGATGACCTCCGTCCTTCTGTCCTGGCGGTCTTGGTCTTGTTGCACGAGAATGGAAACCTTTGGCTGATTCCTCGGGACTCCGCGCCTGCGCTTGCCTCCCTTGCACCAAATAGGAAACTGCTATCCTACACCCGCGGGCGCCGCCTGGCCTTGGTCGTCATGGCTCATGTCATCTGAACCTCATGAGGTGAGGCTTGCATAGGAATCTCCGCTCCTCAGGAGCCAGCCTGAGGAGGCTGCTCCTTCTGGAGGTCTTGGTGTCGTTCGCCTCACGAGGCTTGGCCCCCTACGAGGGTCTTGAGTTGTCGATGCTGAAGGTGGGTCGTACCAGGCCGTTGAAAGAGCCACGCCATGGGCTGCAAGCAAGCAAGTCTGGGTACCCCCATTCCCAGAACGCCGACATCTACGAAGATCTTTATCGGTCGAACCGTTATGACAACATAGGTAATTCCCTTTGTCCATCGGTATGTTACTTTCCCGAGATTCGATCATTGGTATCTTCATACCTAGTTCAATCTTGTTACCGGCAAGTCTCTTTACTTGTTTCGTAATACATCACCTCGTGACTAACTCCTTAGTCGTTTGCTTTCAAGCTTATGATGTGTATTACCGAGAGGGCCCAGAGATACTTCTCCGATACTCGGAGTGAAAAATCCTAATCTTTATCTATGCCAACTCAACAAACACCTTCGGGGATACCTGTAGAGTATCTTTATAATCACCCAATTACGTTGTGACGCTTGATAGCACATAAGGCATTCCTTCGGTATCCGGGAGTTGGATAATCTCATAGTCAAAGAAATATGTATTAGACATGGAGAAAGCAGTAGCAATAAAACTGAACGGTCATTATGCTAAGTTAATGAATGGGTCTTGTCCATCACATCATTCTCCTAATGATGTGATCCCGCTATCAAATGACAACACATGTACATGGTTAGGAAACCTTAACCATCTTTGATCAACGAGCTAGTCTAGTAGAGGCTCACTAGGGACACGATATTTATTTATGTATTCACACATGTATTTAGGTTTTCGATCAATACAATTCTAGCATGAATAATAAACCTTTATCATGATTTAGGAAATATAATAATAACCATTTTATTATTGCCTCTAGCGCATATTTCCATCAATTTGTGAGAAGCTAGTTGGTAAGTTCTTCCTCGACCAAGTGAAATCCATATGCCACCAAATCTTTCTCAATCATTCTCTCATGGACTATCTTCTCCCAGCCAGAGCATTGCTACAATAAGGAGCTAGAACTGGAGAGGCTTGAGAGGGATCTGGATACTTCCAGGTCACTCATCGCGAACAAAGCATCCCTTGCCATCCTTCGGCTGGAAGACCATTTGGAGAATCCGCTGGGATATATCACTCGGACCCGAGGTGCTTTGGGTTGGATCGACAAGGAACTGCAACCGGGCGAGGAGACTCATATGGACCTAGAGTCGGTCATGACGAGGATGAACGAAGTCCCCACCCAGGTGAAAGGCTGGAAGAAGTTGGTGGCTCGGAGTGGTGTGCTACCTCTTGAGCACAACATTGGTTTTCCCTTGAAGAGGAAAGGGTGATGCAGTAAAGCAGCATAAGTATTTCCCTCAGTTTTTGAGAACCAAGGTATCAATCCAGTAGGAGATCACGCTCAAGTCCCACACACCTACACAAACAAATAAGAACCTCGCAACCAACATGAAAAAGGGGTTGTCAATTGTTGACCCACAACTATAGGGGATCTATCGTAGTCCTTTCGATAAGTAAGAGTGTCGACCCCAATGAGGAGCAGAAGGAAATGATAAGCGGTTTTCAGCAAGGTATTCTCTACAAGCACTGAAATTATAGGTAACAAATAGTTTTGTGATAAGATAATTGGTAACGAGCAACAAGTAACAAAAGTAAATAAAGTGCACCAAGGTGGCCCAATCCTTTTTGTAGCAAAGGACAAGCCTGGACAAACTCTTATATGATGTAATGCGCTCCCGAGGACACATGGGAATATCGTCAAGCTAGGTTTCATCACAATCATATGATTCGCGTTCGGTACTTTGATAATTTGGTATGTGGGTCGACCGGTGCTTGGGTACTGCCCTTACTTGGACAAGCATCCCACTTATGATTAACCTCTATTGCAAGCATCCGTAAGTACAACAAAAGTATTAAGGTAAACCTAACCATAGCATGAAACATATGGATCCAAATCAGGCCCTTACGAAGCAATGCATAAACTAGGGTTTTAGCTTCTGTCACTCTAGCAACCCATCATCTAATTATTACTTCCCAATGCCTTCCTCTAGGCCCAAATAATGGTGAAGTGTCATGTAATCGACGTTCACATAACACCACTAGAGGAGAGACAACATACATCTCATCAAAATATCAAATGAATACCAAATTCACATGACTACTAATAGCAAGACTTCTCCCATGTCCTCAGGAACAAACATAACTACTCACAAAGCATATTCATGTTCATAATCAGAGGGGTATTAATATGCATATAGGATCTGAACATATGATCTTCCACCAAATAAACCAACTAGCATCAACTACAAGGAGTAATCAACACTACTAGCAACCCACAGGTACCAATCCCAGACTTGGAGACAAGAATTGGATACAAGAGATGAACTAGGCTTTGAGAGGACATGGTGCTGGTGAAGATGTTGATGGAGATCGACCCCCTCCCAATGAGAGGATCGTTGGTGATGACAATGGTGATGATTTCCCCCTCCCAGAGGGAAGTTTCCCCGGCAGAACAGCTCCATCAAGGTTCCACTTCGTGCCGGCGGAGTCTCGTCCGGAAAGATGGCTTCTGAATTTTTTCCTCATCGAAAGACTCCATATAGCAGAAGATGGGCACCGGAGGGCCACCAGGGGGCCCACGAGGTTGGGGCGCGCCTAGGGGGGTAGGGCACGCCCCCACCCTCGTGGGCAGGGTGTGGCCCCCTGGTGAACTTCTTGCGCTCAGTATTTTTTATATATTCTGAAAATGACTTCTGTGAAGTTTCAGGACTTTTGGAGCTGTGCAGAATAGGTCTCTAATATTTGCTCCTTTTCCAACCCAGAATCCCAGCTGCCGGCATTCTCCCTCTTTATGTAAACCTTGTAAAATAACAGAGAATAGGCATAAGTATTGTGACATAATGTGTAATAACAGCCCATAATGCAATAAATATCGATATAAAAGCATGATGCAAAATGGATGTATCAACTCCCCCAAGCTTAGACATCGCTTGTCCTCAAGCGAAAGCCGAAATCGAAAAATATGCCCACATGTTTAGAGATAGAGGTGTCGATAAAAATAAAATACGGACATGAGGGCATCATGATCATTCTTAGAACATCAACTTATATAATTCTTGTCATATGATCTCTTATGCTAGAGTAATAATTCAATCACAATTTCAAGTATGAATCATAAACTTCATTGACAACTAACAAACTATAATCTCAGTTAGTGGAGCAATTACAATTTATCATAACATAAGAAAGAGTCAATATAAGAGCTTTTCAGCAAGTCCACATACTCAACTATCATATAGTCTTTCACAATGGCTGACACTCATGCAATACTTATAGGTATGGAGTTTTAATCGGACACATAGAAAGATAGGGGCTTATAGTTTTGCCTCCAAACGTTTTACCTCAAGGGTAATATCAACAATAATATTTCATGAAAACTCACCTCCAATTATCCATCTATACCAGGATCTTTCCAACATGTTGTGCTTGCCAAAAGATAAAATTTAGAAAGGAAGGGTGAAGATCACCATGACTCTTATGCAAGGTAGGAGATAAAAGTAAAAGATAGGCCCTTCGCAGAGGGAAGCAGAGGTTGTCATGCGCTTTTATGGTTGGATGCACAAAATCTTAATGCAAAAGAACGTCACTTTATATTGCCACTTGTGATATGGACCTTTATTATGCAGTCCGTCGCTTTTATTTCTTCCATATCACACGATCGTATAAAGCTTATTTTCTCCCACACTAATAAGTCATACATATTTAGAGAGCAATGTTTATTGCTTGCACCGATGACAACTTACTTGGAGGATCTTACTCAATCCATAGGTAGGTATGGTGGACTCTCATGGCAAAACTGGTTTAAGGGTGTTTGGAAGCACAAGTAGTATCTCTACTTGGTGCGATGAATTTGGCTAGCATGAGGGGGAAAGGCAAGCTCAATCATGTTGGATGATCCATGACAATATAATTTATCACAGATATGAGAAAACATAAACCATTACGTTATCTTCCTTGTCCAACTCAACTCTTTAGCATGTCATACTTTAATGAGTGCTCACAATCATAAAAGATGTCCAAGATAGTATATTTATATGTGAAGACCTCTCTTTCTTTATATGTAAACCAACTCCAAAACGGAGGAAAATTGCCATTAGAACTATTTTGGAGTTGGTTTACTTACCATACCACATACCTATTCCTTTTCGGAGTCTGAAACGTTCCGGAGAGTGTCCCTTATGTATTCCTCCGGGGTTACGGTTTCAATAACATTGGTTTCAACATTTATAGGATTACCAAAGATATAATGTTTAATTCTTTGACCATTCACCACCTTCGGATTTGTGCCTTCGAAGTTGTTGATTTTTATGGCACCGGAACAATAGACCTCCTCGATAACGTAAGGACCTTCCCATTTAGAGAGAAGTTTTCCTGCAAAAAATCTTAAACGAGAGTTGTATAACAATACATAATCACCTACATTAAACTCATGCTTTTGTATCCTTTTGTCATACCATCTTTTAACTTTTTCTTTAAATAATTTGGCATTCTCATAGGCTTGGGTTCTCCATTCATCAAGTGAGCTAATGTCAAATAACCTCTTTTCACCGGCAAGTTTGAAATCGTAGTTGAGCTCTTTAATAGCCCAATAAGCCTTATGTTCTAGTTCGAGGGGTAAGTGACACGCTTTTCCATAAACCATTTTATACGGAGACATACCCATAGGATTTTTATATGCAGTTCTATAGGCCCATAATGCATCATCAAGTTTCTTGGACCAATTCTTTCTAGATCTATTAACAGTCTTTTGCAAAATTAATTTGAGTTCTCTATTACTCAATTCTACTTGGCCACTAGACTGTGGGTGATAAGGAGATGCGATTCTATGATTAACATCATACTTAGAAGCATTTTACGGAAAGCACCATTAATAAAATGTGAACCACCATCAGTCATTAAATATCTAGGGACTCCAAACCTTGGAAAAATAACTTCTTTAACCATCTTAATAGAGGTGTTATGATCAGCACTACTAGTTGGAATAGCTTCTACCCAGTTATTAACGTAATCAACAGCAACTAAAAAATGTGTATATCCATTAGAGGCAGGAAAAGGTCCCATATAATCAAAGCCCCAAACATCGAATGGTTCAATAACAGGTGAATAATTGATAGGCATTTCTTGATGTCTACTAATATTACCAATTCTTTGACATTCATCACAAGATACAACAAACTTACGGGCATCCTTGAAGAGAGTAGGCCAATAAAAACCGGATTGCAATACCTTATGTGCAGTTCTATCTCCAGCATGGTGTCCTCCATAAGCATCGGAGTGACACTTGCATAGGATATGTTCCTGTTCATGCTCAGGTACACAACGTCTAATAACACCATCTACTCCTTCTTTATAAAGATGTGGGTCATCCCAAAAGTAATGTCTCAAATCATAGAAGAACTTTTTTTTGCTAGTATGTGAAAGTAGGTGGTATAAATTTAGCAACAATGTAATTAGCATAATCAGCATACCATGGAGCAGTATGAGAAGCATTTATGACATTTAGTTGTTCATCAGGAAAGCTATCATCAATAGGTAGTGGGTCATCAAGAATATTCTCTAGCCTAGACAAGTTGTCTGCAACGGGGTTCTCAGCTCCCTTTCTATCAATAATATGCAAATCAAAATCTTGTAGCAAGAGAACCCATCTAATAAGTCTAGGTTTAGCATCTTTCTTTTCCATAAGATATTTAATAGCAGCATGATCCGTGTGAATAGTTACTTTAGAATCAACAATATAAGGTTTGAACTTATCACAAGCAAATACAACTGCTAAGAATTCTTTTTCAGTAGTAGCATAATTTCTCTGAGCATTGTCTAGAGTTTTACTAGCATATTGAATAACATTTAATTTCTTATCAACTCTTTGCCCTAGAACAACACCTATAGCATAATCACTAGCATCATACATAATTTCAAAGGGTAAATTCCAATCAGGTGGCTGAACAATAGGTGCAGAGATCAATGCTTTCTTAAGTATTTCAAATGCTTCTGCGTAATCATCATAAAAAACAAATGGTATATCTTTTTGTAATAAATTAGTCAGAGGCCGAGAAATTTTTGAGAAGTCCTTAATGAACCTCCTATAAAAACTGGCGTGACCAAGGAAACTTCTTATACCTTTGATGTCCTTGGGACATGGCATCTTTTCAATAGCATCAATCTTAGCTTTATCAACTTCAATACCTCTTTCAGAAACTTCATGCCCCAAGACAATACCTTCATTCACCATAAAGTGGCACTTCTCCCAATTCAAGACAAGGTTAGTTTCCTCACATCTCTGTAAAACTCGATCAAGGTTGCTTAAGCAATCATCAAAAGAGGATCCATAGACGGAGAAATCGTCCATGAAAACCTCACAAATATTTTCACAAAAGTCAGAGAATATAGCCATCATGCATCTTTGAAAGGTAGCAGGTGCATTACATAAACCAAAAGGCATACATCTATAAGAAAAAGTACCGAACGGGTAAGTAAAAGTGGTCTTAGATTGATCATCAGCTGACACAGGTATTTGAGAGAAACCAGAATAACCATCTAGAAAGCACAAATGTGTATGTTTGGATAATCTTTCTAGCATTTGATCAATAAAAGGTAAGGGGTAATGATCCTTTTTAGTAGCCATATTTAATTTGCGGAAATCAATTACCATCCTATAACCTGTAATAATTCTTTGTGGAATCAGTTCATCTTTATCATTAGGAATGACAGTAATACCTCCCTTTTTAGGGACACAATGGACAGGACTTACCCACTGACTATCAGCAACGGGATAAATTATACCTGCCTCAAGGAGCTTTAGTATTTCCTTTCTTACCACTTCTTTCATCTTAGGGTTCAGCCGTCGTTGGTGATCATGAACTGGTTTGGCATCTTTCTCCAAATTTATTTTGTGTTGACATAGTGTGGGACTAATGCCCTTAAGATCATCGAGAGTATATCCAATAGCAACACGGTGCTTCTTCAGAGTTTTCAATAATCTCTCTTCTTCATGCTCTGAAAGGTTATCACTAATAATAATAGGATATATATTTTTCTCATCAAGATAAGCATATTTAAGAGTATCAGGTAACGGTTTGAGCTCAAACACGGGATCACCCTTGGGTGGGGGAGGATCCCCTAGGATTTCAACAGGCAAATTGTCTTTCAGGATGGGTTCCTGTTTAAAGAATACTTCATCTATTTCCCTTCTTTCATTCATAAACATATCATTTTCATGGTCTAGCAAATATTGTTCTAAAGGATCACTAGGAGGTACTGCAATAGAAACAAGACCAATAATTTCATCTTTACTAGGCAATTCCTCTTCATGGTGTTGTCTACGAAATTTAGAGAAATTAAATTCATGAGACATATCACCTAAACCAATAGTGACAACATCCTTTTCGCAATCTATCTTAGCATTAACTGTGTTCAAGAAGGGTGTACCAAATATAATGGGACAAAAGCTATCTTGTGGGGAACCAAGAACAAGAAAATCAGCAGGATATTTAGTTTTCCCACACAAGACTTCAACATCTCTAACAATTTCAATTGGTGAAATAGTGTCTCTATTGGCAAGTTTAATTGTGACATCAATATCTTCTATCTCAGCAGGTGCAATATCATGCCTAATTTCTTTGTATAAGTCATGAGTTATAGCACTAGCACTGGCACCCACATCACATAAGCCATGATAACAATGATCTCCCATTTAACAGAAATAATAGGCATGCCTACCAAAGATCTAGGTTTATCTTTAGCACAAGGTTTAGCAATTCTAGCAGTTTCATCATAGAAATAAATAACATGCCCATCAATATTATCAGACAAGAGATCTTTAACAATAGCAATATTAGGTTCAACTTTAACTTGCTCAGGAGGTGTATAAGTTCTAATATTGCTTTTTCGAACCACAGTTGAAGCTTTAGCATGATCTTTTATCCTAACAGGAAAAGGTGGTTTCTCAACATAAGCAGTAGGAACAATACGATCACTATAAGTAACAGTCTTTTCTTCAACTTTAATAGGTGCAGCTACTTTTACTTCTATGGGAGGATGATATTTAAACCACTTCTCCCTAGGGAGATCAACATGAGTAGCAAAAGATTCACAGAAAGAAGCTACTATCCCAGAGTGAAGTCATATTTAGTGCTAAATTTACGGAAAACATCGGTATCCATAAAAGATTTAACACAATCAAACTTAGGTGTCATACCTGACTCCATACCTTCATCGAGGTCCCAATCTTCAGAGTTGCGTTTAATTCTTTCCAATAAATCCCATTTGAATTCAATAGTCTTCATCATAAAAGAGCCAGCACAAGAAGTATCGAGCATGGTGTGATTGCTATCAGAAAGCCGAGCATATAAATTTTGGATAATTATTTCTCTTGAGAGCTCATGATTGGGGCATGAATATAACATTGATTTAAGCCTCCCCCAAGCTTGAGCGATGCTTTCTCCTTCGCGAGGCCAAAAATTATATATATAATTGCGATCATGATGAATAAGATGCATAGGATAAAACTTCTGATGAAATTCCAATTTCAATCATTTGTAGTTCCATGATCCCATATCATCACATGGCCTATACCATGTCAATGCATCTCCCTTCAAAGATAAAGGGAAGACCTTATTCTTAATAACATCATTGGGCAGACCTGCAAGCTTAAATAATCCACAGACTTCATCCACATATATTAGGTGCTCATCAGGATGCATTGTTCCGTCTCCTGCAAAAGGATTAGCTAGCAGTTTTTCTATCATACCCAAAGGAATTTCAAAGTAGACATTTTCATTTTCATTTTCATTTTCAGTAGGTTCAGTAGGTTGAGGAGCAACTCTTTGCTCTACTGGTCGAGGTGAAGATACCCCGAACAAGCCCCTCAGAGGATTACTTTCCCTAGTAACAAGTGACAGTAAATTTCAGCACACTATATAAATTTTTCCTTACCAAATTCCACCTACCAAAGGTGCTTCACTCCCCGGCAATGGCGCCAGAAAAGAGTCTCGATGACCCACAAGTATAGGGGATCTATCTAGTCCTTTCGATAAGTAAGAGTGTCGAACCCAATGAGGAGCAGAAGGAAATGATAAGCGATTTTCAGCAAGGTATTCTCTGCAAGCACTAAAATTATAGGTAACAGATAGTTTTGTGATAAGATAATTGGTAACGAGCAACAAGTAACAAAAGTAAATAAAGTGCAACAAGGTGGCCCAATCCTTTTTGTAGCAAAGGACAAGCCTGGACAAACTCTTATATGATGTAAAGAGCTCCCAAGGACACATGGGAATATCGTCAAGCTAGGTTTCATCATGATCATATGATTCGCGTTCGGTACTTTGATAATTTGGTATGTGGGTGGACCGGTGCTTGGGTACTGCCCTTAATTGGACAAGCATCCCACTTATGATTAACCTCTATTGCAAGTATCCGCAACTACAACAAAAGTATTAAGGTAAACCTAACCATAGCATGAAACATATGGATCCAAATCAGCCCCTTAAGAAGCAACGCGTAAACTAGGGTTTAAGCTTCTGTCACTTTAGCAACCCATCATCTACTTATTACTTCCCAATGCCTTCTTCTAGGCCCAAATAATGGTGAAGTGTCATCTAGTCGACGTTCACATAACACCACTAGAGGAGAGACAACATACATCTCATCAAAATATCGAACGAATACCAAATTCACATGACTACTAATAGCAAGACTTCTCCCATGTCCTCGGGAACAAACGTAACTACTCACAAAGCATATTCATGTTCATAATCAGAGGGGTATTAATATGCATATAGGATCTGAACATATGATCTTCCACCAAATAAACCAACTAGCATCAACTACAAGGAGTAATCAACACTACTAGCAACCCATAGGTACCAATCCCAGACTTGGAGACAAGAATTGGATACAAGAGATTAACTAGGGTTTGAGAGGAGATGGTGCTGGTGAAGATGTTGATGGAGATTGACCCCCTCCCGATGAGAGGGTCGTTGGTGATGACGATGGTGATTGTCTGTGTCAAAACCGGCGGATCTCGGGTAGGGGGTCCCGAACTGTGCATCTAGGCCGGATGGTAACAGGAGACAGGGAACACGATGTTTTACCCAGGTTCGGGCCCTCTTGATGGAGGTAAAACCCTACGTCCTGCTTGATTAATATTGATGATATGGGTAGTACAAGAGTAGATCTACCACGAGATCAGGGAGGCTAAACCCTAGAAGCTAGCCTATGGTTTTATTATATGTTGTAGTTGTTGTTCTACGGACTAAAACCCTCCGGTTTATATAGACACCGGAGAGGGCTAGGGTTACACAAGGTCGATTACAAAGGAGGAGATATCCATATCTGTCGTGGTTTTGTCACGGCAGATGTCCTAGAGTAAGGACTTAGTCGTGGAGCCATCGCGACGGGTTAGCTTGAAGGGGTTAAAGCGGACACAGGGACGCAAGAGAGTTTATACTAGTTCGGCCCCTTCGATGAAGGTAAAAGCCTACGTCTAGTTGTGATGGAATTGATGGGGTTTCGATGACTAGGGAGCAAACAAGCTTCGCCTATGTCTCGAGTTGTTGTCTGTTCCTGAACCGCCGCCGGGTCGTCCCCTTATATACACGGGTGACGCCCGTCGGTTCACAGAGTCTCAACACTGGTCCATATTCGTATCCGGGTTGGTCTCTCCTTATTCCTAACTTACAATACAAGTTTATATACAAATGCCGGTTTACAGCTACAAGTCTAAAACCGACCACGGGCCTTTGGCCCTCGTCTGTCTTCTTGGGCTTTAGCACTCTTGAACTACTGATGAAGTTGACCCGGCCCATATAGGCTGGTTTACGCCCAGTAGTAATATCCCCAACATTAGGCCCCAGATTGATTTGAACGGGTTCATGTCAATCCTTCAACAAAAACTTCATCTGCAACATCTTCTCATAAATTGGTAAACGGCCATGATGTCATCTTCTCTGATTGCTGTAAACCGGAGTGACGTCACCTGTCATAACGAAGCTTATCCATTATGCTTCCTTGTTTAATAGATCTGCGGAAATCGAGGCGACAGCTCTGTTTCGTGGCCCCTTGATTGTTGCACCTGACACGTGTCCTTTTGCCTTATAAATAGGACCGAAGGGTCATTTCTTTTCTCCCCTTCGTGCCTTTCTTCTTCGTCTTCCTCGCGTCGCCAGCCTCGGAGCTCCGCCGCCGCCGTCAACTTCTGCACCAACCTTGGCCGCTGCATCAACCTGAACGCACCAGAGCACCGCGGCAACCTTCCGTGTCTTCCTCAACTCTGGTAAGCCTTCTGCTCTTCTCAACACAGATTTGTTCTAGGGTTTCGTGTTCTTGCAGTGTTCATCACGTGTTCGTGTTCATATACTAGCTCCTGGATGCATCTGTGAACCCCTGCTCTGTGTAGCAGTAGCTTTTAGTATCCGCCTTTAGTTTCATGCCCAAGACCATAGATCTCACATATATTTCTGCCCATTGATTCAATACTGTTCTGCTTTGAGCTTTTGAATATTTTTCTTATTTTCTGAACTTGCTTCAGATCCAACGCTGTAGAGAAATCTTGTGAAATTTGTTTCTGCATACTTATCCATCCGCAATCTCAGCTGTTTTAATGCTTAGATCAGGCGGTTTAACTTTGTAGAAAAAAATTGCCAAACCGGTATATACCATTAGTCCCCTTGTTGAACCGCCAGTTGTTGTTGCTTCATAAAACCCCGGTTTAGATAGACCAGTCTCCGGTTTAACATTGCACATACCAATGTACCTTAATCAATGCATTTTTGAACTGGGATCATCTATGTTGTAGATTTCATCATGGCCAAGCAAGTATATGAGTGCAACTGGGTTCCTTCTCGCGTGACAGAGGCTCAACTGGACGATTTAGTCCTGATCGGTGCCTTAGGCAGCAAAGATACCATCCATTGGAGGGCTCCTGGCAAAGAATGCCCTCCCACACCTCAAGAAGGAGAGGTCGTCGTTTTCGTAGATCACTTAGCCCGGGGTTTTAAGCCGCCCGGTTCTAAATTTTACCGGGACATTTTAGCCGATTTTCAACTCCATCCACAAGATACTGGCCCCAACTCTGTTACAAACATGTGTCATTTCCAAGTGCTCTGTGAGGCGTTCTTTCAAGAGGAGCCCACAGTGGAATTGTTCAAAGACTGTTTCCATCTGAACCGCCGTACTGACTTACTGACGGCTCCAATACGGAGTTGGGTGGCGTGGTGATTCAGAAAAGGAAAGAGGTCACATACCCTCACGCCAAACTGCACAGCCACCCCAAAGAGTGGAATCAAACATGGTTCTATTGCAAAGACACCTCCCCTGCTGGTGAAAATCCCTTGCCTGGCTTTCGTCCGGAGCGGCTCAGCAATACACACCCCTTTCCGCAGAGGTTGACTGCCCAAGAGAGAAGCAAATATGCTCCTCAACTGTCGAAGCCCAGAGCCTTTATGGCCAACGGTTTAACACGGGTTGATCTCGCCCGTTGTTGGATATCATGGAGCATACTGCCCCTTAGTCAACGCTCCGATTTGATGTGCGAGTATACTGGCAGCGTTGATGATCCACTGCGACATTCCAACATCTAGCTCACCGATGAAGAAATCACAGAGGCTGTGAATAAGATGCTGAATGAACCGGAACACATCTGTGCTAAAACCGGCCTGCTTCCCTTCTGTGCCACCAACAAACCACCAGCTGTAAGAGTTTGATTTTTCTTTTTGCTGAATCTGTTGTTGATATATCTTGTCATTGTTTAATATCAGTGTCTGTGTAACCAGGGCAATGATCCGTTTTGGAGCAAGAAACTGCCGCAGGAGAAACTAGAAAAAACAGACAAACCGGAAAGGGCAACCCGGCAAAAGACTAAAGCTGTGAAGAAGACTGCCCACTAGAAAAGAACCACCGCATCCTCTAATCCAGCCCCTGATGATGATGTGGATAATCCGGACCTTGAGGTAGGGCTTGACTCACTTGGCTTATTTTTCATGCGTCTTATTGATGATGATATTTGACAGGATGATGCCGAAGCCAGCCATGCTGATGCTGCAGAGGTAATTATTCTCTCTTGCGATTCAGAACCTTTGCCTTCACTAAAAATCCGTCAGGCAAACCGGAAAGTTAAATTTTCTCATCCTCTTGCTTATTTGGATCCCAAATTTCTTATGAAGACCCAACAGCACAAAGCTCGTCGCACAACCCGGCACAGCGGCCAGGTAGTTACCTCCGCCGGTTTATCGAACAGTCCGGTTCGGAAACGCCGTTCAGAGGTCTCTAATTTGCTTGTCAGTGCTTGTCCTAAAGCGGGCTGCTTTCATCAACCTCTTAATCCATCTGACTCCGATTACCAGGTTACTTCCCACTCATTCTCTGGCGAGTCATCGGCTACTCAGCTGCCACCGCTCAAAACGGTGCTTGGATAAGCTATACTTATCATAATATTTGCAGCACATCGCCTTGGAACATATGCTGTATTTGATTTTGTTATTCCTTTCAGGGCCAAGCCTAGGCCAAGCAAGAAGGCTCGCCTAGACAAAGCGGTCGAAGAGGATGTCGTCCTTGAACCGGGCAAAACACCAGATCTTGAAGCGGCTATTCCTGAGGATATACCCAATGATCCACCGCAGCAAGACAACAATCTTATTGCTGAAGAGAGACCTATTGATACCTCAAATCTTGTCAATCAGCCCACAAGCTCCATCCGGATTGAGAAATCCACCGGTCCAACAAAGCCTACTGACAAGCCAACAGCCCCAGTGCAAATCGGCGATACCAAGGATGACGAGGTTGTCATTACTGGCACTGGCCATACAGAGCCAAGCAATCCTGTCGCTTTGTCCAAACATTCTGCCAAGGAAGAATTTGCTGCCTTTGGCAAAGGCAAGTGGAATGCTGATCTGGCGACTTACGCTGCTCTGAACGCCCAAGATATCCATTCCGGCTACCTGAACCGGCTGTATACCAGTCGTGACTATGAAGCCGGTCTGGTTAATATGATGAAAGATAAATATGAGGTAACTTCCATATCCTCTTTCCTGCTTGTCTATTTCAATTCTTGTTGACACTCCTAGCACCCGAGGGCCGGTTTGTAATCTTCTTTCAAACCGGGACTGACTAATATAAATCTTAATGCTTTGAAATTCGTTGATGTAGTCCCCAAGGGCCGGTTCAACTTAGCGTAGTTAAACCGGGACTTTAAGTAATTGAGATCGCCGCATCAGAATATATACGAGCAAATAGCCATTAGCCCCCAAGTGCTAAGTTGAATACTTGTATTGATCTTGGGACTTTGTAAGCCATTGAAAGATGAAGATCAAATATGCATTAGCCCCCAAGTGCCAAGTGCATAACTTGTTATGTGGTTGGTACTTCAATCCTTGTACCGTTTTGCTGAATCATATAACTGTCTGCATGCAGGTTGAGCTGAAGACGAAAGAAAGCAAAGTCGCCGATCTCCAAGATAATCTGAAATCCCAACAAGCTGTAACCTCCAAAGCAAAAGAGGAATTAACCAGCGCTTTAAGCGCCATGGAACAGCTTAAGGAGAACTTCAAGAAGAAGCGGGCGGATTGGGCCACTGAAAAATCCGCTTTAATCAAACAAGCAGAAGATGCCGAGGCTGCACTAAAACAGGTGGCGGATGAACTGACCAGCATAAAGCGACACGTGCATGCCATGACCACTGCTATCTTTGGTAAGCCGGTTTGACTTCTGAACTGATTCCTCCGTCTTACAGAGCTGCCGGTTTGTTAACCCTTTATGATATTTCAGGGACACACATTGGTCACTTGGGGTCAGATGTGCGGAAAAATTGAAAGCCGCCTATACGTTGGTCGAACAACTGTACACTGGTGCACAGCGGATCATCTGTACTGCATCCCACAACAAGCCAGCGCCCACCTTGATTCAGGACACTCTGATGAAACTGTCGGTGCTTCCTGCCCGGGTTGAAGAGCTGAAGAAATCTGCTGCTCGAACCGATGCGATCAATGCCTTAATCTGGGCAAAAGCTTGGGTGCCGGATTTTGATCCTATTGAAGCGGCTCAGGGCTATCCCATCTTGAAGGAAGACGGGTCAGAGTTTGGTGAAGCGGATCTGCGAGCAATAAACCGGGAGGTGCGTCCGCTAGCTTGTCAATTGGCTGAAGAAGCAGACTTCTCTCATTATCAAGCCCAATATGACAATCAAAACAAGCGAATAGCTGCACCAATTCATGAAGCAGAAAATCTTATCCCTCCAATCCGTAAGCATACTTACGCTCCCGATATTGACCCGTCGTTGCTGATCCATGATGAAGTTGTTTTTCAAGCATTAATGGGAATCGACTGGACAACTGTTGATTTCCAGCCGCTGGGTAGAGAAACTGAAGCTGAAGCGGCGCAGGATGACCCACAACCATCAGGCCAGGCTGGTGACCAAGCTTGAACCGGAAGCCGGTTTTAAACTGGTTCTCCTTTGCGAAAAACAATGATCTTATTATGGGCACCGTGTTGCCTTGTAATAGGCTAGCTGATACTTTTGGTGTTGATATGCCTTCGTGCATAATCGCTGCCACTTGCTCTTCCTTTGGGTGATGAACTTTCCAAAGTACTTTCTGCAATAAGAAATCTGCCATCGTTGAGCGTGAAGTTGGCTTGGCCAATCTTGAAGCGGAGTTTTATAAACCCACTTGTTGGAGGAAATAGCAGCTCCTATATATATATGATGCCGGTTTACCATGTAAACCGTGTCGGGTTATAATAAACACTGTGTTACTCCATAATAGGATGTTAACAAAAAAATCAAACCGGGCAAATAGTCGCCGGATTAAAAATGGATCGTGTTCCGTCAACTGACAGTGTGAACCGGTTGAAAACTTTGTCGGTTTAAAAAACGCAATAAAAAGAAAGAAATATCTTTCAAAGAACAGTGTGAAACAAAGGCAATGACAAAACCGTTTGCAAAAAAAGGCTTATTTGAGCTGATCAGATGGTGTTACCATGGCCGAACACGACCAAGCTCCCGATAGGTGTAACTATGGTTCTAGTCAGCCAAGTCCCCAAATGAAACCGTGGCATTTATGCCGATCAAGTGGCATGGCAATGGTTCGGGTTCGACCAAGCCCCCAAGTGATTCTGTGGCCTTAGGCCGATCAAGAGGCATGACTGGTTCAGACGTGACCAAGTCCCCAAGTGATCTGGTGGCTCTCGCCTATCAAGAGGCATTGTATTGGTTCGGACACGACCAAACCCCCAAGTGATATAACATGATGCTTTTAAAAAGCTAACTCAAGGGGTAAACCGGAGGCCGCTTTAGAACAACTCCGTGTAACCACACATGATGTAAAAGAACAGATACCCCGCTTTAGCTGAGGTTCCGATTTATTATATTTAATCATAATATATACATCATCGTAATATGTACATAAGTAGAGCCAATGGCTCAGGTATAGTAAGGCCGAAGATGAGCTATGTTCCACGGCCTGTTCGTCTCCTCCTCTGATGTACGTGAGTCCTTATGCTCCCGAATATCGATCAGCTAGTATGACCCGTTGTGCAGATTCTTGCTGACCACGAAAGGCCCCTCCCAAGGTGGGGATAGCTTATGCATATCAGTCTGATCTTGGATGAGCCGAAGCACCAAATCTCCTTCCTGAAAGGTTCTGGTTCTGACTCGGTGACTGTGATAACGACGAAGATCCTGTTGGTAAATCGCCGAGCAGGCAGCTGCTATGTCACATTCTTCATCCAACAGGTCCAAAGCGTCTTGCCGTGCTGTCTCATTGCCCGCTTCAACATATGCCGCCACATGGGGTGAATCATGACGGATATCACTGGGGAGAACCGCCTCTGCTCCGTAAACCATGAAGAACGGTGTGTATCCTGTTGATCTGTTGGGTGTAGTATTGATGCTCCATAACACAGATGGTAACTCTTCTACCCAACAACCCGGTGTTCTCTGCAAAGGAAACATAAGCCGGGGCTTGATGCCTCTCAAGATCTCTTGATTAGCCCTTTCTGCTTGACCATTGGACTGTGGATGTGCCACCGATGAGACGTCGAGCCGGATGTGCTCCCGTTCGTAGAACTCCTTCATGGCACCTTTGGACAAATTGGTACCATTATCTGTGATGATACTGTGTGGAAAGCCAAACCAGAAAATCACTTTTTTGATGAACTGAACCGCCATGGCCGCATCACACTTGCTAACAGGTTCTGCCTCCACCCACTTTGTAAACTTGTCAACCGCCACCAGGAGGTGGGTCTTCTTATCTTTGGACCTTTTGAAAGGCCCAACCATATCCAGCCCCCAAGTTACAAACGGCCAAGTAATTGGAATCATTCTCAATTCTTGAGCCGGTACATGAGCATGTCTTGAAAACTTTTGGCAACCATCACATCGTCTGACCAGATCCTCCGCATCAGCATGAGCAGTTAACCAATAAAAGCCATGGCGAAACGCTTTAGCCACCAGAGATTTTGAACTGGCGTGGTGACCACAATCTCCTTCGTGGATCTCATGCAAAATTTCATGGCCTTCTTCAGGAGACACACAGCGTTGAAATGCTCCTGACACACTGCAATGATGCAACTCGCCGTTGATAATAGTCATGGACTTGGATCGCCGGATTATCTGTCGGGCCAGAGTCTCATCCTCTGGTAACTCGCGGCGGTTCTTGTACGCCACATGAAGAGCTGCCACCAATTGAGCCTCCGGATCAGGAATAGCCAAATCCGCTTCACCAGGGATCTTGACCGACGGGTTGTGCAGCACATCCAGAAAAACATTGGGCGGGACCGGTTTGCGCTGAGAGCCCAGCCGGCTTAAAGCGTCCGCCGCTTCATTCTTCCGTCGGTCCACGTGGTCCACCTGATATCCTTTAAAATGACCTGCAACAATGTCCACCTCACGACGATACGCTGCCATGAGTGGGTCCTTGGAGTCCCAAGTGCCAGGCACTTGTTGAGCCACGAGGTCCGAGTCACCGAAGCACTTAACTCGACTTAGGTTCATCTCCTTAGCCATCCGAAGACCATGGAGCAAGGCTTCATACTCAGCTGCATTGTTAGTACAAGGAAACATTAAGCGGAGAACGTAACAAAACTTATCACCTCGTGGGGAAGTTAATATGACTCCAGCCCCCGAGCCTTCCAATTGCCTGGATCCGTCAAAATGGATGGTCCAATATGTGTGATCCGGCTTTTCCTCCGGTGCTTGCATTTCCGTCCAATCATTGATGAAATCAACCAGTGCTTGAGACTTCACCGCTGTCCGAGGCACATACTTCAATCCGTGCGGCCCAAGCTCTATAGCCCACTTGGCAATCCGGCCAGTCGCTTCCCGGTTCTGGATGATATCCCCCAAAGGAGCAGAACTGACCACCGTAATTGGGTGCCCTTGGAAATATTGCTTAAGCTTCTGGCTTGCCATAAAAACTCCGTACACCAGCTTCTGCCAATGCGGATACCTTTGCTTGGACTCAATAAGTACCTCGCTGATATAATAGACCGGACGTTGAACCGGATGCTCCTTACCTGCCTCCTTTCGCTCCACCACAATAGCCACGCTGACCGCACGAGCATTAGCAGCCACATATAGAGTAACGGCTCCTTGTCAATGGGAGCGGCGAGCACAGGCGGATTGGCCAATTGCCGCTTTAAGTCCTCAAATGCTTCATCAGCAGCAGAACTCCAGACGAACTAATCCGTCTTCTTCAACATCTGATACAAAGGGATTGCCTTCTCACCAAGACGGCTGATAAACCGACTTAACGCGGCAATCCGGCCTGCCAGGCGTTGAACATCATTGATACACTTCGGTTTAGCCAGGGAGGTGATGGCTGTGATTTTCTCTGGATTAGCCTCAATTCCCCTATTGGACACTAGAAAACCCAATAACTTGCCCGCCGGTACACCAAAGACACAGTTGTCGGGATTAAGCATCATCTTGTATGTCCTCAGGTTATCAAAGGTTTCCTTCAAATCATCAATCAGAGTCTCCTTCTCCCTGGATTTGACCACGATATCATCCACGTAAGCATGTACATTACGGCCAATCTGCTTGTGAAGACAATTTTGCACACACTGTTGATAAGTTGCCTGGGCACTCTTGAGCCCAAAGGGCATAGACACATAGCAGAAGGCTCCAAAGGGAGTTATGAATGTCGTCTTCTCCTGGTCCTTAACTGCCATTTTGATCTGATGATAGCCAGAATATGCATCCAAAAAACTTAAACGCTCACAACCCGCCGTAGCATCAATAATTTGATCAATACGGGGGAGGGCAAAAGGATCTGCTGGGCAAGCCTTATTAAGATCTGTGTAATCCACACACATGCGCCAGGTGCCGTTTTTCTTAAGGACCAGTACCTGATTGGCAAGCCACTCAGGGTGAAAAACTTTAACAATAAAGCCAGCTGCTAAGAGCCTGGCTACCTCTTCTCCAATCGCCTTGCGTCTTTCTTCGTTAAACCGGCGGAGGAACTGTTTCACCGGTTTGTATTTAGGATCCACATTAAGGGTGTGCTCAGCGAGTTGCCTCGGTACACCTGGCATGTTAGAGGGCTTCCATGCAAAAATGCCCCGATTCTCACGGATGAACTTGATGAGCGCGCTTTCCTATTTTGGATCCAAGTTGGCACTGATGCTGAACTGCTTGGACGAATCACTAGGTACAAAGTCAACAATCTTAGTGTCTGCTACCGATTTGAACTTCAGGGCCGGATCATGCTCCATAGTTGGCTTCTTTAATGGAGTCATGTCCGCCGGATCAACATTATCCTTATAATACTTCAGCTCCTCGGTGGCACAAACCGACTCTGCATAGGCCGCATCTCCTTCCTCGCACTCCAAAGCAATTTTGCGGCTTCCGTGAATCGTTATTGTCCCCTTGTGAACCGGCATCTTGAGCTGCAAATACACATAACAGGGCCGTGCCATAAACTTGGCGTAGGCCGGTCGCCCAAACAGGGCGTGATATGGACTTTGGATTTTCACCACTTCAAACGTCAATGTCTCCGACCTGGAATCATGATCATCTCCAAAGGCCACTTCCAGAGCTATCTTACCAACAGGATATGCTGACTTGCCAGGTACTACACCGTGGAACACCGTATTAGACGGTTTGAGATTTTTATCTGTTAGTCCCATACGATGGAAGGTCTCATAGTATAAAATATTAATGATGCTCCCTCCATCCATGAGTACTTTGGTGAACTTGTAACCTCCCACCTGAGCTGCCACCACCAGAGCCAATTGACCCGGATTATCAACCTGGGGAGGGTGATCCTCTCTGCTCCATATGATCGGCTGCTCAAACCAGCGCAGATAATGGGGCACGGCCGGTTCCACAGAGTTAACTGCCCGCCTCTGAACCTTCCGGTCTCACTTGTCCAAGCTAGTGGTGAAAACATGGTACTGCCCACTATTCAACTGCTTTGGGTTGCTCTGGTAACCTGACTGTTGCTGCTGTTGGTTGTAACCACCCTGGTTGTTCAGACTATTTTGATCATTATGTCCGCCCGGATTATCATTAAATCATGAACCGGAATTTCCTCCACCGTAACCCGACCCGGACCCTGAGCCACCGCCGGAGCCGTGATCATACCGGAAAGCATTAGAATTCTTGAACTCCTGCATAATGAAGCAATCCTTCCAAAGGTGGTTACATCCGGCCAAGTAGAGTCCCATCCGGACACGAGACGAAGTCTTCAAACTTGTATCTTCATAGTCTAACAGTCCGGCCAATGGATATAGTCCGGCTGTGCGGAGACCCCCTAATCCGGGACTCCCTCAGTAGCCCCTGAACCAGGCTTTCAATGACGATGAGTCCGGCGCGCAGTGTTGTCATTGCAAGGCGGGTTCCTCCTCCGAATACACCATGGAAGAATCTTGAATACAAGGATAGTGTCCGACCCTGCAAAATAAGTTCCACATAGCATCGTAGAGAGAATAATATTTCCACAAATCTTCAATCTGCCGACACGTTTTGGCAACATGACATTATGTCACGACCCGGTGATTATTCGAACCGTTTCCTTTAATTAGCCCCACACATAACACGAGGCAGTTTTTTGACACGTCTTGTCAAAGCAGAGATCGTGTCCCCTTATTACGGGATTCTCATCAATACGGGTGTGAGTAACCCAACCGTGTCTAGGACTCCTAGATTATAGGCAAGTCCAAACGGCTACGGAGAGGACGCTTGATATTCACCCTCTTTATAAAGGCACAAGGCTTTTACTTTTTCACTCCCGTGCTCAATCGAATCCTTCCCCCACCTCGAGTTCCAACTCCCAAACCCCAGGTCAGGTGCCCCGAACCTTCAATCATGTCCGGATCTAGCCTTCAAGGCCGATGGATGCCCTCCTCCGTTACGGAAGAAGACATCAAGAAGTTGAGGGAGGCCAGATACCTGACCGCTGAGGTTTCGCATCGGCTGCCTGCCCGAGGGCAGGTTGTCCCTACTCCTGAACCCAACGAAGACGTTGTGTTCATCTCCCACTTCCTCCGATGCCTAGGCCTTGCTATGGATCCCTTCGTCCGAGGCTTGATGTTCTATTACAGGCTAGATTTCCATGATCTAGCCCCGAACTCCTTTCTCCACATCTCGACATTTATTTTTGAAAGCACAAGTGCTCCTTGGGTGGTTTCGGTAATTAATGTCAACATATCTCTTGTTGGACTAACACTTTTACCTAGTATGTTTCAGATAAGTTCAACAATGGAGTGGCATGGACTAGAGGATGTGGAACCCCTTCAAGATGGTAAGGACAAAGGATTGGCTCAAGCTTCAAGATCAAGACTCTACATTTTCTATTTTAGTGATCCAAGATCACATTGAGTCTATAGGAAAAACCAATACTATCAAGAGGGGATGAGGTGTTGCTTAATAGCTTGCTTGCTCAAAGTGCTTAGTGATATGCTCCAAAACCCTCAACTACCTTCCCACATCCACATATGACCTAAACCAAAAGTCAAACTCGGCCCCACCGATTCTATCCATCCGGCGCCACCGAGTTTCAGATGTCATAGCCACTGCCACAAACCCTAGCAAATCGGTTTCACCGATAGGGATCTCGGTCTCACCGAGATGGGATTGTAATCTCTCTATGTATGTCCATTACCAAAATCGGTCTCACCGTGTTTGAGCAATCGGTACTACCGAGACTACAATGCAAACCCTCTGGTTAGCTTATTACCAAAATCGGTCCCACCGAGGTTGTGTAATCGGTCCCACCGAGTTTGCCTGACCAACTCTCTGGTTAGCTTATTACCAAAATCGGTCCCACCGAGTTTGTGTAATCGGTCACACCGAGATTACGTTATGCCCTAACCCTAATCATATCAGTCCTACCGAGTTGCATCTCAGTCCCACCGAAAATCCTAACGGTCACTAGGTTTGCTGAATCGGTCCGACCGAGTTTAACCATTCGGTCCCACCGAGTTTGGCAAATTGTGTGTAACGGTTAGATTTTGTGTGGACGCTATATATACCCCTCCACCCACTCTTCATTTGTGGAGAGAGCCATCAGAACATACCTACACTTCCAATACACATTTTCTAAGAGAGAACCACCTACACTTGTGTTGAGGTCAAGATATTCCATTCCAACCATATGAATCTTGATCTCTAGCCTTCCCCAAGTTGCTTTCCACTCAAATCTTCTTTCCACCAAATCCAAATCCTGTGAGAGAGAGTTGAGTGTTGGGGAGACTATCATTTGAAGCACAAGAGCAAGGAGTTCATCATCAACACACCATTTGTTACTTCTTGGAGAGTGGTGTCTCCTAGATTGGCTAGGTGTCACTTGGGAGCCTCCAACAAGATTGTGGAGTTGAACCAAGGAGTTTGTAAGGGCAAGGAGATCGCCTACTTTGTGGAGATCTACCGCTAGTGAGGGAAGTCCTTCGTGGACGACGACCGTGATGGAATAGACAAGGTTGCTTCTTCGTGGACCCTTCGTGGGTGGAGCCCTCCGTGGACTCACGCAGCCATTACCCTCCGTGGGTTGAAGTCTCCATCAACGTGGATGTATGATAGCACCACCTATCGGAACCACGACAAAAACATCCGTGTCTCCAATTGCGTTTGAATACTCCAAACCCTTCTCTTTACATTCTTGCAAGTTGCATGCTTTACTTTTCGCTGCTCATATACTCATTGCATGCTTGCTTGATATGTATTGTGTTTGTTAAACTTGTGCTTAAACTCCACTTAAACTTAAGAATATTAAGAACTGCAACTTTTGGCACTTAGTGTCTAATCACCCCCCCTAGACACCTCTTCTCGATCCTTTCAATTGGTATCAGAGCTTTGGTCTCCATTGCCTTGGTTTAAACACCATTGGAGGAAGATGGATGTGTCTACTTTGGAGAGTCTTAGACATAGAGTGCCTATTCTTGGAGAGTATTTTCATGAGTGGAAAAATGAAATGCTTGAGATTTTCAATGAATATCATTTGAACAAGTACATTACTAGCCCTTGTGCACCTCATGTTGATCCTTTGCACCCTACCCTAGATGAAGATATTGGCATGATTAGCAATCTTAGAACTGTTGAGCTCATCATTAGAGGCTTGCCTAGAAACTTGATTAGATGTTTGCCTACTCTCAAGTGTGCCTACACCAAATGGAGATTTCTTGAGGAACGATTTCCAGATTATTCCTTGAAAAAATTAGATGAAATTCTCCATAAGTCTATTGCCTTGAGTAAGATGAACTCTAGTGATCCTAGCTTTGGTGATTGTCTATTTGAGCTTACCAATCTCATGTGTGCTAAAGGAAATGTTGGAATCATTAGCGATATCATATCCGAAGCTATTAGAATTCATAAAGGTAACCATTGTGATGATCATTTATCTAATGAATTACCCTCTCTAGGAATTGATCAATCACAAGATGATGTTGAACATGGATACTATGATGAAGATGATGATAGTGACTATGATCTTGATGATGCAATGAGGCATTTTGGTCTTATGGCAATCTTCGCGACTACATGGCTGGAGGAAAGGAATGGGTCCTTGATAGTGGATGTACTGATCATATGACCGGAGATAAAGATATGTTCCGTGAGCTTGCTGAAAATGACGGCCCTCGAAAATATGTCACTTTTGGTGATAATTCAAAGGATAAGGTGGTTGGCCTTGGTAAGGTGGCCATCTCACATGATAACTCCATACAAAATGTCATGCTCATTGAATCCCTTGGATACAATTTACTTTCAGTTTCTAGACTTGCGGATTTCGGTTTCAATGTCTTATTCACTGAAGTAGATTGCCGAGTGTTTCGTAGAGACAATCATAAAATGGTCTTTACCAGTATATGTAGAGGAGATCTTTACATTGTTGATTTCACTAAAAAGGCTCAACCTAGAACTTGCTTAGTTACCAAATCTTCTAAAGGATGGTTGTGGCATAGAAGACTAGGTCATGTTGGTATGCGAAATCTTGATAAGCTTATTAAAGGTGATCATATCCTTGGAATAAAAGATGTCATATTTGACAAGGATAGACTTTGTAGTGCTTGTCAAGCAGGAAAACAAGTTGGAGGAAGTCACCGCGCGAAGAACATCATGACCACAAGAAGACCACTCGAGCTACTTCAGATGGATCTCTTTGGTCCAAATGCCTACAAGAGTCTCGGTGGTAACTCATTTGGTCTAGTCATAGTTGATGATTTTTCAAGATTTACGTGGGTGTTATTTCTTGATGACAAATCGCAGGTCCAAAAGATCTTCAAAAACTTCGCTAGGAAGGCCCAAAATCAGTTTAACGTGAAGATCAAGAAGGTTCGGAGTGACAACGGAACGGAGTTCAAGAATGCAAATGCGGACACCTTTCTTGACGAAGAATGGATTTCACACGAGTTCTCGGCTATGTACACACCTCAACAAAATGGAGTTGTTGAAAGGAAGAACCGGACTCTTATCGAGATGGCAAGAACGATGCTTGATGAGTACAAAACGCCAAAGCACTTTTGCGAGGAAGCGGTTGAGACAGCTTGTCATACAACAAATCGCTTGTATATTCACAAGCTACTCGGCAATACGGCATACGAGCTCCTCACCGGTAACGAACCCCAAGTTGGATACTTTTGAGTATTCGGCTCAAAGTGCTACATTCTTGATAAGCATCGTCGTTCTAAGTTTGCTCCTAAATCTCATGAAGGTTTCCTACTTGGTTATGGCTCAAACTCTCACACTTACCGTGTCTACAACAATTTCACCCGAAAGGTTGAAGAGACGGTAGATGTGAAGTTTGATGAATCTAACGGCTCACAAGTAGAGCAATTGCCAATTGATGTAGGAGACAAAGACCCTTCGGAAGCAATTCAAGACTTGTCCATTGGCAAGATTCGTCCAACGGAAGTGAAGGAGAGTACCTCGCCCATCCAAGTGGAAGCTTCCACCTCACGACAAGGTGAACCAAGAGTTGATACGGAAGCATCCACAAGTGGGACACGCCAAGATGAAGAAAACGAGGAAGCGCACCAAGATGAACATCAACAACCTCCTTCTCCACCACGACAAGAGAACGACAACGTCAGCAATGAAGAAGGCCAAGAAGAAGCACGAGATGAAGAGGATGTTCCACCCCGACCCAAGCAAAAGCTTTCACGAGTTCGAGCAAGAATTTCTAAGGATCATCCCATCGAGCAAATCTACAATGATATCCAAACCGGGAGAATCACTCGCTCTAAAACTCGTTTAGCTAACTTTTGTGAACATTACTCATTCATCTCTAGCATTGAACCTATGAAGGTTGAAGAAGCATTGGAGGATCCGGACTGGATAAACGCTATGCATGAAGAGCTACACAACTTTGAGAGAAATCAAGTGTGTACATTGGTCGAGAAGCCCGACAACAACCACAACATCATTGGTACCAAATGGGTGTTTCGCAACAAGCAAGATGAAGATGGACAAGTGGTTCGCAACAAAGCACGTCTCGTCGCTCAAGGCTACACACAAGTTGAAGGTATGGACTATGGTGAGAGATATGCTCCTATTGCTAGACTTGAGTCCATTCGCATCTTACTTGCTTATGCTAATCACCATGATATCACCTTGTACCAAATGGACATTAAAAGTGCTCTTCTAAATGGCAAAATTGAGGAAGAAGTTTATGTTAAGCAACCTCCCGGCTTCGTCAATCCTAAGAAACCTAATCATGTTTACAAACTTCACAAAGCCCTTTATGGTCTCAACAAGCTCCTAGAGCATGGTATAAATGCTTGACCAAGTTCCTTATTGAAAAAGGCTTTGACATTGGTAAAATTGATTCTACTCTTTTTACTAAAAGGGTTAATGGAGAGATAATTGTGTGCCAAATTTATATTGATGATGTCACATTTGGTTCAACTAACCCTCATTTTAGTGAGAAGTTTGGAAAGCTAATGTCGGAGAAGTTTGAGATGTCTATGATGAGTGAACTCAAATTCTTTCTCGGTTTGCAAATCAAGCAAACTAAGGAAGGTACCTTTGTCTCTCAAACGAAGTACACCAAGGACTTATTCAAGAAGTTCAATATGCAAGAATGCAAAGGTATGACTACACCCATGCCTACTAGTGGACATCTTGATTTGACCAAAGATGGTGAACCGGTTGATCAAAAGGTTTATCACTCTATGATTGGTTCATTGTTATATCTATGTGCCTCTCGTCCCGATATTATGCTAAGTGTGTGCATGTGTGCATGATATCAAGCTACTCCTAAAGAGTGTCATCTTAAGGCTGTGAAAAGGATAGTGAGATACCTAATCCATACACCAAATTTTGGCATTTGGTATCCCAAGAGGTCCTCTTTTGATCTTGTTGGCTACTCCGATTTGGACTATGCCGGAGACAAGGTTGATAGAAAATCCACTTCGGGTACTTGTCAATTCCTTGGTAGATCTCTTGTGTCTTGGTCTTCCAAGAAACAAAACTCGGTATCCTTATCCACCGCCGAAGCGGAATACATTGCCGCTGGTTCATGTTGTGCTCAATTACTTTGGATGACCCAAACTCTTAAAGATTATGGTATATATGTGAAACATGTTCCATTTCTATGTGACAATGAAAGTGCTATTAAGATTGCTCACAATCCCGTGCAACATTCTCGAACTAAGCATATTGAAGTTCATCATCATTTCATTCGAGATCATGTTGCAAAAGGGGACATTAACCTTAAGCATGTTCGCACCGATAAGCAATTGGCGGATATATTCACTAAACCACTTGATGAGAAAGTGTTTTGCAGGTTGAGAGGTGAATTGAACATCAATGATGCTTCAAACTTGGAGTAGGAACTCCATTTGATACATGCGGGGCATGAGCCTATGACTAATCCTTGATATTTCTCTTATGATGCTATTCATATCTCTTGGATATATTTGTACCTTGCATGGTATCTAACCCATGTAGGTACTTGGATGAATCTAAATCTATGAGATTGCCACACACTCACATCTTGAGCAATTTCTACATCACCAAGTCTCTACACAATGGTGGTTGAAGACAAGGAAGCACGAAACCATTCAAACATATCCTTTGGCAAATTCTATGTTGAGTCTCATGATTATCATTTTGGATACACAAGTGCTCTTCCTTGCAAAGCTAACCCATGTAAGTAGATGAACTCAAACTCCAAGTGGTGCTCCCAACTCTTGATGAACTACATCAACCTTGAGCAACCCACACAAGTTCAACTACATGATCAAGATCAACACCACCACCCAAGGTATGTTATTCCATCTTAGAGAAGCTTTACTCCAAGTCATGAGCCAAAGCAACTCGACAAGATGTGAATACATCAAGATGCTTAAACGAAAAATGGTAACCCCATTTTGAGCTTAAACGATGAGTATGACCTATGATCAAGTGCTCTCACTTGACTCCTAAGTCAATATACTCTAATATAGGTGACTTTGTCACCGACCATTTATAGATGAAGTTCTCTAGTGCTTCTTCGTGCTTTTGCATTTGCATATTTGTTTCCCCTTTAAAAAACTTCATCTAGAACTTTTAGTTTCTTTTCTTTCCTTTTTGTTCTGCATTTTCTGCATCCAATTCATTGCAAATCTTTCAGTAAATTCCTTGCATATCCTTGTGAGATCTTACTTGTCTAGTGAGATGAGGTGACAAGTGGTTTCACTCTGATGAACTCGGTCACACCGGTTTGTTCTCTTCGGCCCAACCGAAATCTTTCGGTGCAACCGAAGCACACAACTCGGAGTCACCGATTCCATCACAGGAAAACCAACTTGCCACTTATTCCTGATTTCTGTTTGCTCCAGCTCCACTCAATGATTCTTGTCCTCTACCAGCATCATATTAGACATGCTGCTTTGCTCTGTGACTCAAGGACCAACCCATTTGTATCACATGTCCAGAAGAGCCCTTCTTGGAAATTGATGTCAAAGGGGGAGAGAGAGATCACATCAAAGCTTCCTTCCAATAGGGGGAGAAAGATAGAATACTCAGGGGGAGAGAGTTTCTCAACTAGGAGAAAGTAAAATCATCAAAGACCCCAGATGCTTGGTGTTCAAGAGGAGAGATGTCACATGTCTGTAAGAGGGGAAAGACATGTTTGGTTGCTTGCTTTAGCTCAAGCTCTGTTGTTTCCTTTTTGTTGCTCTGATTTTCTGTTCCCTATCTTCTCCCAATATCCCATGCAGATTCAGGGGGAGCAATACATCTAAGGGAAGGAAATATCTAATTTTATTGCATATCTTTACCTTTGGGGACATGTCTATATCCAATGTGGTACTTAGCACTCACTCTACGTGTAGCGACTAGACCTCAAACGGTCTGATATCTGTGCTCAGGTGTCATCCCTAGATCAGTAATGCTAACACCACACAGTACTTGGAGGATTTATAACAGAGTAGCAATCACACACTTATTACATCGAGTGTCTCAATAGAGAACTTATTACAATAAATATGGCTTAAGGCCATCTAATAACGATAACAGCGGAAGGCTTGGAAGATAAGTGAGTCCATCAACTCCAACGACATCACTGAGTATAGAACCACGACCTAAAACTCCTTAATCGTCATCTGAAAAGTCTGCAACATCAACGTTGCAGCCCGAAACGGGTCAGCACATGGAATATGCTGGCAAGGTAACACATAGAGAGTAACGGAATGAAACAGCTATACTATATGCATATTTGGCTGGTGGAAAGCTCTATGGTTACAGTTTTGCGTAAAGCCCATTTTTCCCTACTGCAAAGGAATAAATTTTATTTAACTATCATGGTAGTTGTTAAACATTGAGAATGGTTGACAGCATCCTCAATCCCAATTAAGCATCATCATTAACAAAACCCAACAAAATTAATTTAGAGTAACATGTTGAGATTCACGTGATAATCCAAGTACTAGATACTCAAGATGTCCATAACCGGGGACACGGCTAACCATGATTAGTTTATACACTCTGCAGAGGTTTGCGCACTTTTCCCCACAAGACTCGATCGCCTCCGTTTGGTTTCTCGCACTTCATGGTGTTTGAGAAGACGGATGACCGAGACATAGTCTTTCAGAAGCGCTAGCACCTTACGATGGATAGACCGTTACACCTACTTTCCCCTACATATGCTAGTCTACCCTGTAAGAGTTCGCACGACTTAATCAACTATGCTAGAGCCCATAATAGCTTGTGGCTGCACACGGAAGTTTCTAGTATGAAAAATCTCATGATCCCTTTGGGCCTGGGTGGCGGTCCATAAAGAAAAACAGGCAATCTTGGAATATCCAGGTACCTCAATCCACCCAGATGTGTGTTTAAGTTGCCACCTTAGATAAACCATTAATTAACAAACTCACATCTGTCATGGATATCACTCACCCAATCCACGTCTACTAGCATAGCATGGCATAATAGGCAAACGTAGAAGTAACTCCCAAAGGTTTGAAAATAAACAGGTAATAGGTACTACATCAACTACTTCCCATCCCACAATTTAATTAGATCCTAATCATGCAATGTTTGAGGATTGATCTAATGCAATAAAACTGGGTAGTAGGAGGTATGATCAAAGTGTTACCTGCCTTGCTGATGATCCGCGAAACCTAGAGATTTGAAGTAATAGGCGACACACTCCGGGTATTCTATCGCAGACAAACAAACAAGCATACAACAAGTATTCATCTAATGCACAGGTAAAACTCGAATAAGAGATCTATCGAGAAGATTCAACTTAAGAACTCCGGTTTTCAAAAAGAATCCAAATCAAACGAAGCAACAAAAGTCAAACGGCAAAAGAAATAGGCTTTGTTTACTATTCTGGATCTAGGGCAATTTTTACAGTGGCAAAAACTTGTTTAAGTTGGTTAAACGGATAGAGGGTTTCGAGACGAAACTCCAGGCGCTTGAATCGCCTGATTCCGATAAACGAGCGAAAAGTTATACTAAAACGAAAATCGGATCAAGAATCGCGATCAGAAAAATCGTGGATTTAATCCGAGAAAAAGAAAAACGACGAACGTTCGCTAGAATGAACGAACGAACGCTCGCTATTTAAATAAATCGGAAAATCCGATCTATTTAAAAAAACGAAACTAAAAAAATGAACAAAACCGTCGAAAAAACCGAACGGTTTTTCGGAAAAAACGGTGTCTAAAAAAACTACTGGCAACTCCGGCGAGAACTCTGGCGGCGGCGGCGGGGCTCCGGTGGCGGCGGCGGTCGGCGGCGGGGCGGCGGCGGCGCGGCGTGGCGGCGGCGGCGGCGGGGCGGCGGCTAGGGTTTGGGTGGGGAGGCTCCCGGGCTGGGCTCCCGGCTTATAATGCCCGATCGGGCCTAGTGTCCAGGTCGGACACGGCCCGTAGGGCGGTTGCATTTTTTTATATATATTCCGCGCAGAAAAACAAATAAAAGAAATACTAAACGGACTCCAAAAGTCCCGAAATAAATTTTCCTGGGCTTCTAAAATCAAGCCGCACAAGGTGAACATTTATTTGGGGCCTAAATGAAATTTTAAAAAAACGCACATTTTTCCTAAATTCAAATAAAATACCGAAAAACTCCGAAATAAAATCTTATTTGATTTTATTATTAAATCCTCAATATTTCTTTATTTTGGGAAAGTCATTTTATTCCCTCTCCCATATTTTTGTAATAGAAATAATTGATGATAAAATAATTAAAATCAAATGATCCTATTCTCAAAATTTGAGAAAACTCAAATATGAAAATAACAAAATCCCCAACTCTCTCCGTGGGTCATTGAGTTGCGTAGAATTTCTAGGATCAAACCAAAAGCAAATAAAATATGATATGCAATGATGATCTAATGTATAACATTCCAAATTGAAAATTTGGGATGTTACACTACGTGTCATCCCAGTCTTGGTTCTCTTGTGGTTTCTCATGCTTGCTCTGGTCAGTAGGTGTATCTGTGTTATTTAAACTTGTTTACGCAGTTTCATCCCATCCTAAGCCAACTCAAGACCACAAGGTAAGTATATGCATCACAGTCATGTGAATGAGAAGTTCTTGCTGATGTACATATTGTTTGCAAGAAGGACTCATGAGCATGAAGGTACATTTCTCACATTCACATCATTTGCTCTTATGCATATAGCCAAGATACATGTAACACACTGCTTACTCTGTCACGTTTACACATTCACATGCTCCTATATTCAATATTCACATGATTGCATACATGTAGGGGGGGCCTATGCATGTTACATATCTTTCCAAAGCTTTACTTGCTATTCTCTATATCTTTATCTAAAGCTTTGATGTATGTTGTCATCAATTACCAAAAAGGGGGAGATTGAAAGCACAAGTGCTCCTTGGGTGGTTTTGGTAATTAATGTCAACATATCTCTTGTTGGACTAACACTTTTACCTAGTATGTTTCAGATAAGTTCAACAATGGAGTGGCATGGACTAGAGGATGTGGAACCCCTTCAAGATGCTAAGGACAAAGGATTGGCTCAAGCTTCAAGATCAAGACTCTACATTTTCTATTTTAGTGATCCAAGATCACATTGAGTCTATAGGAAAATCCAATACTATCAAGAGGGGATGAGGTGTTGCTTAATGGCTTGCTTGCTCAAAGTGCTTAGTGATATGCTCCAAAACCCTCAACTACCTTCCCACATCCACATATGACCTAAACCAAAAGTCAAACTCGGCCCCACCGATTCTATCCATCCGGCGCCACCGAGTTTCAGATGTCATAGCCACTGCCACAAACCCTAGCAAATCGGTTTCACCGATAGGGATCTCGGTCTCACCGAGATGGGATTGTAATCTCTCTATGTATGTCCATTACCAAAATCGGTCTCACCGTGTTTGAGCAATCGGTACTACCGAGACTACAATGCAAACCCTCTGGTTAGCTTATTACCAAAATCGGTCCCACCGAGTTTGTGTAATCGGTCCCACCGAGTTTGCCTGACGAACTCTCTGGTTAGCTTATTACCAAAATCGGTCCCACCGAGTTTGTGTAATCGGTCACATCGAGATTACGTTATGCCCTAACCCTAACCATATCGGTCCTACCGAGTTGCATCTCAGTCCCACCGAAAATCCTAACGGTCACTAGGTTTGCTGAATCGGTCCGACCGAGTTTAACCATTCGGTCCCACCGAGTTTGGCAAATTGTGTGTAATGGTTAGATTTTGTGTGGACGCTATATATACCCCTCCACCCACTCTTCATTTGTGGAGAGAGCCATCAGAACATACCTACACTTGCAATACACATTTTCTGAGAGAGAACGACCTACACTTGTGTTGAGGTCAAGATATTCCATTCCAACCATATGAATCTTGATCTCTAGCCTTCCCCAAGTTGCTTTCCACTCAAATCTTCTTTCCACCAAATCCAAATCCTGTGAGAGAGAGTTGAGTGTTGGGGGACTATCATTTGAATCACAAGAGCAAAGTGTTCATCATCAACACACCATTTGTTACTTCTTGGAGAGTGGTGTCTCCTAGATTGGCTAGGTGTCACTTGGGAGCCTCCAACAAGATTGTGGAGTTGAACCAAGGAGTTTGTAAGGGCAAGGAGATCGCCTACTTCGTGAAGATCTACCGCTAGTGAGGCAAGTCCTTCATGGGCGACGGCCGTGATGGAATAGACAAGGTTGCTTCTTCGTGGACCCTTCGTGGGTGGAGCCCTCCGTGGACTCGTGCAACCGTTACCCTTCGTGGGTTGAAGTCTCCATCAACGTGGATGTACGATAGCACCACCTATCGGAACCACGACAAAAACATTTGTGTCTCCAATTGCGTTTGAATACTCCAAACCCTTATCTTTACATTCTTGCAAGTTGCATGCTTTACTTTTCGTTGCTCATATACTCATTGCATGCTTGCTTTATATGTATTGTGTTTGTTAAACTTGTGGTTAAACTCCACTTAAACTTAAGAATATTAAAAAGAACAACTTTTGGCACTTAGTGTCTAATCACCCCCCCCTCTAGACACCTCTTCTCGATCCTTTCAATTGTCGTATGTGAGGCCTTCCTCCGCAGTACCCCTCACTTCGGCTGTGGATCAAGACCTTTGAAGTGAAGCCGAAGATGATCGAGGGGCAACATGCAGCGTGCGGAGGCGCGTCAATAAGCAAGATGGCCGGAGCTCCATCGCCGAAAGGTCCCTTTCTGGAGGTGTCCGGATTATGGCAACAGGAGTGGTTTTACATCACGGCTCCCAGAAGTGCCAATTGGGTGGCTGCCCCTTCTTTCCGCTCGGGCCCTCCCCCACAACTGATGTCATGGATTAGCAGAGGGCTGAGCTAGGGTCCCGCCAAGGACGTGCTTGTACTGCAAAGCCGCATCCGAAATTTCTTCGAAGGAGATTTCAGTTTGATTATGGTAATGCAAGTCATGCTGGTTCGACGAATCCAGCCATGCAACGCCGGCCCCTCCGCATGTGGGAGTTCAACCCAGAAGGGCCGCGTATGATTAAGAATTTCCTCGGCCTGACGCATGAGGAGATGTACACATCATTCTTTGGACCCCACATAGAGTGTTCGGATACTACCGAGGACGTGGGCCTGAGCAGCAACCGCACCGCCGACCAAGTAAGTAATCCTTCGGCTGAACACATCGTCTTTTATTTACCATGACGTCATTCTGAGAAGTCGCCCTTTGACCAGGACTGGCTAACAAAGGTGAAGATGATACGGTGTTCGACCCCCCTTCCTGAGGGTTTGGAGAATCCGGTGTTAGAAAAGATGCTCGAGCTAGCACCCTGCCCGAAGCCCTCAAAGGAAGATAAAGGGGAGAATGATGAGGTCGAGAGTAGGCCCCCATTGCTGCCAATCCCAACTGAGGGAATGAGCACCTCCGTGAAGGAGGATAATCAAGGAGAAGAATCTGGCCTTCTCTCGCTTCGGGGGAGGAAGAGGACTGCCTCTGAAGATCTGGAAACCGAGGCTTCCAAACGGGAGAAGAAATCCCCACTAGAGGGTCCTGCCTTGGAGGGTGTTTTTGCCGCACAAAGTCCGCGCGAGGATCAGCCCTCCAACAAGCTGTAACTAATTAGAAAGTACTTTAATAGTGAACATATATTACCTTACCTCTGAGGAAAATAACCGAAGTGTTTATCTCGCAGTTCGGATCTAAGCCCTTCAGCAGAGCTCATCTTCGGGGGATCTTCTTCCGGAGATGATGGAGAGCGAAACGCCTCCCCCAGACTCCTCTGCTCAAGAAGCGGGTGACCCTGAAGTGTCGTCACGGAGGGCCTCTCCGGATCTGGTGAGGCCAGAAGATGATCCTGTAGCCACCCGAAGTCCTCAGCATCCAGCTTTTGAAGAGAGCAAACAAAAGAGTCCGGCACCGTCTGGTATGCGGTCGGACATACTAATGGAGCTGCTGGAGCAAGCCACCATCTCATAGGAACACCATACGTTAATGAGTACGGTGGTGGAAAGAATTTCGTCCGCCGAAAGCGGATTGCATGAAGCTTTTATGAGTCTACTGACGGGCTTTGAGGTACGTGAAATGATATACTTTTTGATAGTACCGCACATGTTAGGTGTGCCCTGTGTAGATAGTAGCCCCTGAGACTCTGGTTGTCATCGAAAACGGCAGCGAACATAGGATCGTAGTCCCAGACAATAACCATACCGCTTTAATGTGCAGGTAATGGGAGCTCCGGTGGCTAGCCGGACTCATGAATTTGCCGAACTAAAGCGGCAACTAGATGCGGCAGACCCCAACATCGAGCTTGTTAACAGGCGGCTTGACGAGTCACAGGGTAAGTAATGTTTTCCTGGTGAATGTTACATAATAAGAGCAACATGATGCCAGTGTCTTTAATATGTAGTGATTGCAGACGGAGCTGCCACTATGGAGACCCTTCGGGCGGAACTTGCCCGAGCCAAGGAACAAGCGAGAGTTAGTAATGCGGCTGCTTTGGAGGCGGCCGAAGAGTTAAAAGCTGAGAAGGCCGCGCATTGCTAAAGCAAAGAGAAGATGCCCAAGATGGCCGAAGAATTAAAAGACACTGCTGACCATTTACAGTTCCTTCAAAAGGAGAACCGAGTGAAGGCAGCGGATGTTGAAAAGGCCACGATGGTGACCAAAGACACTCGCTCTGCTATGAGGGCGAAGAAGGAGGAGCTGCGCGAAGCCAGGGATATTGCAGCTGGGAAGCCCTTTCTGCTGCAGAGGAAGTTCGGAGATCCGTGGTATGCCCCTCTGGATCGGCTGTGGAGTTCGGCAGACGCATATATGGACTTGGTGGCGAGCGCTGTCGATGCGGTCGAATACTTCCAAGATCGGACAGATCGTGAAGTGGACAAGCTGTTCTGGTCGCAATAGCGTCCACTTCCCTTGACTGATCAACTAGCCGAATGGGCCGAACTTAATAGATTGTCCGGACTTGTCATGAGGTCCGTCGTAGATCATTTGTGGCCGGAGAGGCCGAAGCCGAACAGCTATTTCAGCTTAGTGCAGCAGCTCCTTGGTGCGGTGCCGCGCATCAACGCGATGAAGAGGTCGGCGTGCATAGAAGGCTCGCGGATGGCCCTTGCCCGTGTTAAAGCATACTGGGCGGAGATGGATGCTACCATTGTTGCGGCGCAGGGTTCAGCCATAGGCCGAGTGGCTGCCGAGCACTATTTCGAAGAGGTTCTTGAGGGTTCTCGTTTGATAGAGTCCCAGTGCTCGAAGAATATTATGTTTAAGTGACATGTATTCCCATTGTAAACACAATGTTTTTATGAAATATATTAAGGCTGTGTTTTATACTTTTGCCTGAAAGTAATATGATGCCTCCTGTGCGGCAGTTTATGTATACATGTGTATAACCTGAAAGATTGCAGTCGTCGGCTTCAACCCCCACGCATATAATGCGGAGGTGCTCGCAAAAAACACATGTTCACACTTAACCCAACATCTTGGTCCTATTAAGGAGGTGATAGCGCAGCGAACGAGGCAACCGGACTATAATGCTTTAACACTTTCACTTAGCCATAGGAGTTTGACAGTGGGGCTACTAGATAGCCCCTGGTGGCTCCGCACTCTCCCAATCTCGGGGTGTGTACATGTCTGGCCGGGAAACGGCCCTTCGTTAAGGCGGAGGAATTCTATCATTCCGATAGGTCATCGAGTGGTTGACCAGTCTCACGCTATATCATGATAGTCAGTTTTCGGCTTTCTCTACTGAGGTGCTCGTCCGGATGAACCAGGGAACAATCGCAGTAGTTCTCCTGGTGCTGCCTTAGCCGATAAAGTGGAACGTAAGGCACCAAAACATAGGAGCCGGTCAAACCCAACATTTGACCAAAGACAATGATTCGGAGCTGATGCATATAAGGCCAAACTCTCGACACCGAACACTCCCTAAGGTATTCGGTCTTTATGGTATAAACCGGGCCTAAATAGTGCCCTTTGTAAGAAGCCCCTTGTGTCCAGGTACGTGCATTATTCTGACATGTCCACATGCCAAGACGTCAGCATCCTTCTCAATTGTACTGAGAATTCGAGGGATGTGTATCAACAAGAGCAGTAAAAAAAGGTTTACGTAGGGTCTTAATCTAAACAGAATCCTTAGAGCGGGTCCCTGATGCATGTCTGCACCTGTGTCTCCGTTGTGCCGTATCCTGGATGGGTGTAGCACGATGATCATCTGTAAAAGAGAGGAACATAAGTGAAAAAGTTGTCGTGCAAAAAGGTAGTTTTTAAAGAAACCATGTATAACTAAAAATGAGTAGAAATTGCCACTTTTCTGCGCGCATTGAGCCCCCTTGTGTTTGTAATAGGGGTGTGACCATCAATCCGGTACAAATTACATATAGCCGCACCGGACTCGTCTAACCGCGTCTGTGGTCTTGACGACCTATCAAATGCTTTAGTTGGTGAGGCCGTTTTTGGTGTGCGGCTGCCAAGGCAGTCGCATTCTCTTCGGCGCGCAAAGATCGCTTAATATTTCCGTTCACTGTAATTATGCCACGTGGACCGGGCATCTTGAGTGTGAGGGAAGCGTAATGCGGTATTGCATTAAAACGAGCAAAAGCTCCGCGTCCAAGTAGTGCTTGATAACCACTTTGGAACGGAGCAATATGGAAGGTTAAATTTTCGCTACGGAAGTTATTGGGGGAGCCGAACGTGACTTCTAGTAGCAGGGAGCCCGTGCAATGAGCCCCTGGGCCTGGCGTTACTCCTTTAACGGTAGTATTGCTGAGGCAAATTTTCGTTGGGTCTGTCCCCATTTTGCGGATTGTATCCTGGTATATCAGGTTTAAACTGCTGCCACCGTCCATGAGGACTCGTGTAAAGTGGTATCCGTCAATTATTGGTTCTAATACCAGGGCAGTCCATCCTGCCCGCCGGATACTTGCTGAGTAATCACGATGGTCGAAAGTGATCGGTTGAAACGACCAGTGGTAGGGCTCCGCGGTGATAGGCCCTTGGGCATATTTATCTGGGAGTGCCGCTTTGTTTCTCCCCTTGATCACGTGTAACACGTTTACTGTTTTGACTTCTGGTGGAAACTTCTTTTGTTCCCCAGTGTCTTGCTTGGGAGGTTCATCCTCATCTTCGCTTGGTGTATCCTCCCCCTTGTGTACGGCGTTGAGTTTGCCGGACTGCTTGAAGACCCAACATTCTCTGTGGGTATGATTAGCAGGTTTACCAGGGGTGCTATGGATCTGACATACTTGGTCCAGAATTCAGTTTAGGCTGGACAGTTCGTCTCTGGCGCCTTTAAAGGGCGGCTTTTGCTGACTTGGCCGAGAGCTTTTGAATCCGATGTTTACTACCGTGCTCTTCGTGTTGTCTTCTTTATTCCAGCGTTTGTTGTTGATGTTGCGCCGTGATTTCCCGTTTCCATATCTAGCTTCGGATGTACTAGGGTCGCTGGTGCTGCATCTGGCTAGCCAGCTATCCTCACCTGCGCAAAAGCGGGTCATGAGGCTTGTTAATGCTGCCATTGTTCTCGGCTTTTCTTGGCCGAGGTGTCTGGCAAGCCATTCGTCACGGACGCTATGATTAAAGGCTGCCAAGGCTTCGGCGTCCGGACAGTCGACTATTTGGTTCTTTTTAGTAAGAAACCTATTCCAGAGCTTTCGGGCCGACTCCCCGGGCTGTTGAGTTATATGACTCAAATCGTCCGCGTCCGGAGGTCGGACATAAGTCCCTTGGAAATTTGCCCGGAAAGCGTCTTCGAGCTCTTCCCAGCTTCCGATGAAGTTTTCGGGGAGGCTTTTAAGCCAGTGCCGAGCTGGCCCTTTGAGTTTGAGGGGTAAATATTTAATGGCGTGGAGATCATCTCCTAGAGCCATATGAATGTGGAGGATATAGTCCTCAATCCATACCCAGGGTCTGTTGTTCCGTCGTATGCCTCTATGTTTACGGGTTTGAATCCCTCTGGAAATTCATGGTCCAGCACCTCGTCGGTGAAACATAGGGGGTGTGCGGCGCCCCTGTATCTGGGCGTGCCGTGGTGTTCGGATGTTTGGTGTGTTGCATCGTATGCTGGAGCGCGCTTGCGTGGTCCATAGATGGATCTAGTTGCTTCGTCCTTTTGATGCGAGCCCTCGCGTGGATCGCGTATTGGCTTATGTGCGGCATTGCTTGCCGCTCCATGTTGGCCGTGAGGTTGTCTATCCGGCCGGGTGGCCGTTTTAATTTTTGGTTGTGGGGGATCTAGGGCCTCCTCATCGAATTCGGGTAGTAACTTCCGCTTCGGGTAACTCTTGATGGGGCGATTGCCGCCGTATTTTGCTGCTGTGTTGAGTACTTTGCTCCATCTGATTTGGAGTGTGTCTTGCGCAGCCTTGAGCCTTTGCTTCTGCCTTTTTAGACTCCTCGCGGTGGCAACAAGCCTTTTATGGGCATTTTGTTGCTCCGGGTGTCTGTCCGGTGTTATGTCCTCCGGACTATTATCTTTGACAGAGTTGGTTTGTTTGGTTTGATTCTCCGTGTTGCCGTGGTCCGGCAGTGGTTCACCCTGCTCTAACGTTGGGTCTATATGATCGTTATTTCTGTCGAGGCAGGATTTGGGACAGCGCTTACGCCGCTGCTTTGACTGCTTCTCGAGGGGACAACCCTTCGTTGCATCCTTCCGTTCCTCGTCGTCGTTTTCCTTTGGTGTGTCCACCATGTATACGTCATGTGATGAGGTGGACGTCCAGTGCCCTATAGGCAGTGGTTCCTCTTCGTCTCCTGCATCGTCGTCCATACCGTCGATGTCTTCGGAGTCGAAGCCGAGCACGTCGGTTAAGTCATCGACAGTGGCTACTAGGTGGGTGGTGGGTTGGTCGCGAATTACTTCGTCGTCCGCATCCCAGTCCTGCCGGACATAGTTCGGCCGGGATCCTCCTGATAAGCAGAGAGACCTTAACGAGTTCAGTATGTCGCCAAAGGGAGAGTGCTGAAAAATATCCGCGGAGGTAAACTCCATGATCGGCGCCCAATTAGATTCAATAGGAACGGGCGCAGGCGGTTTGGAGTCAGTGGCCGGAGAAGGATCCGATAGTTTATCAACACAGCGCTCGCGCAAGGTAAGGTCGATGTTCGGCTCGATCGCCGCTGAGGGTAAGGCCTCCGTGGCAGGGTCCATCCACCCGTCCGCGGAAGGCGCAATTGGCTCCGAATTGAGGGTCGGAGTGGCTGCCGGTGCGATCTCCTGAACGTTGTCCGATGGTAGAGCTAAATCATACTCATTGTGACTGCGTGACGCGCAAGGCATAGGCTCGAATCCGTCGAAGATCAAGTCTCCGCGGACATCGGCCGTGTAGTTTAAGCTTCCAAACCTGACCTGGTGGCAAGGGGCGTAATTTTTTATCTGCTCTAGATGGCCAGGTGGATTGGCCCACAGTGCAAAGCCACCGAAACCGAAGGTCTGTCCGGGGAGAAAAGTCTCATCCTGGACTACATCGCTATCGATGATAGTAGGAGCCATCAAGCCTAACGGCGACGACACATAGGAACTCTCAATGAAAGCACCAATGTCGGTGTCAAAACTGGCGGATCTCGGGTAGGGGGTCCCGAACTGTGCGTCTAGGCCGGATGGTAACAGGAGACAGGGAACATGATGTTTTACCCAGGTTCGGGCCCTCTTGATGGAGGTAAAACCCTACGTCCTGCTTGATTAATATTGATGATATGGGTAGTACAAGAGTAGATCTAGCACGAGATCAGGGAGGCTAAACCCTAGAAGCTAGCCTATGGTTTTATTGTATGTTGTAGTTGTTGTTCTACGGACTAAAACCCTCCAGTTTATATAGACACTGGAGAGGGCTAGGGTTACACAAGGTCGATTACAAAGGAGGAGATATCCATATCCGTATTGCCTAGCTTGCCTTCCACGCCAAGTAGAGGCCCATCCGGACACGAGACGAAGTCTTCAAATTTGTATCTTCATAGTCTAACAGTCCGGCCAATGGATATAGTCCGGCTGTCCGGAGACCCCATAATCCGGGACTCCCTCAGTGATGATTTCCCCCTCCCGGAGGGAAGTTTCCCCGGTAGAACAGCTCCGCCGGAGCCCTAGATTGGTTCCGCCAAGGTTCCGCCTCGTGGCGGCGGAGTCTTGTCCGGAAAGATGGCTTCTAAATTTTTTCCTCATTGAAAGACTCCATCTAGCAGAAGATGGGCATCGGAGGGCCACCAGGGGCCACGAGGTAGGGGCATGCCCCCCACCCTCGTGGGCAGGGTGTGGCCCCCTGGTGAACTTCTTGCACTCATTATTTTTTATATATTCTGAAAATGACTTCCGTGAAGTTTCAGGACTTTTGGAGCTGTGCAGAATAGGTCTCTAATATTTGCTCCTTTTCCAGCCCAGAATCCCAGCTGCTGGCATTCTCCCTCTTTATGTAAACCTTGTAAAATAAGAGAGAATAGGCATAAGTATTGTGACATAATGTGTAATAATAGCCCATAATGCAATAAATATCGATATAAAAGCATGATGCAAAATGGATGTATCATCAATCCCTTCACGGTCACTTACGAGAGTGAGATCTGATAGATATGATAAGATAATATTTTTGGTATTTTTATGATAAAGAGAAATAAAGATGCAAGGTAAAATAAAAGGCAATAGAAATAACTAAGTATTGGAAGATTAATATGATGAAAGATAGACCCGGGGGCCATAGGTTTCACTAGTGGCTTCTCTCAAGAGCATAAGTATTACGGTGGGTAAACGAATTACTGTCGAGCAATTGATAGAATTGAGCATAGTTATGATAATATCTAGGTATGATCATGTATATAGGCATCACGTCCGAGACAAGTAGACCGACTCCTGCCTGCATCTACTACTATTACTCCACACATCGACCGCTCTCCAGCATGCATCTAGAGTCTTAAGTTCAAGAGAACAAAGTAATGCTTTAAGGAAGATGACATGATGTAGAGGGATAAACTCATGCAATATGATATAAACCCCATCTTTTTATCCTCGGTGGCAACAATACAATACATATCGGTTCCCTTTCTGTCACTAGGATCGAACACCACAAGATTGAACCCAAAACTAAGCACTTCTCCCATTGCAAGAAAGATCAATCTACTAGGCCAAACCAAACTGATAATTCGAAGAGACTTGCAAAGATAAACCAATCATACATAAAAGAATTCAGAGGAGAATCAAATATTGTTCATAGATAGACTAGATCATAAACCCACAATTCTTTAGATCTCGACAAACACACCGCAAAAGAAGATTACATCGAATAGATCTCCAAGAGAATCGAGGAGAACTTTGTATTGAGATCCAAAGAGAGAGAAGAATCCATCTAGCTAATAACTATGGAACCGAAGGTCTGAAGTAAACTACTCACACATCACCGGAAAGGCCATAGAGTTGATGTAGAGGCCCTCCGTGATCAATGCCCCCTCCGGTGGAGCTCCAGAAAAGGCCCCGAGATGGGATCTCTCGAGTACAGAAGGTTGCGACGATGGAATTATGTTTTCGTGGTGCTCCTGGATGTTTGGGGGGTACGTGGATATATATAGGAGGAAGAAGTACGCCGGTGGAGCAATAGAGGGCCCACGAGGGTGGAGGGCGTGCCCCCGTGCCACGTGTCTTCCTCCCTTGTTTCTTGACGGCCACTCCAAGTCTCCTGGATCACGTTTGTTGAGAAAATCACGTTCTCGAAGGTTTCATTCCGTTTGGACTCCGTTTGATATTCCTTTTCTTCGAAACCCTAAAATAGGCAAAAAAAACAGCAATTTGGGATGGGCCTCTGGTTAGTAGGTTAGTCCCAAAAATGATATAAAAGTGTAAAATAAAGCCCATTAACATCCAAAATAGATAATATAACAACATGGAGCAATCAAAAATTATAGATACGTTGGAGACGTATCAGCATCCCCAAGCTTAATTCCTGCTCGTCTTCGAGTAGGTGAATGATAAAAAAGAATAATTTTTGATGTGGAATGCTTTCTAACTTGTTTCTCAATGTATTTTTTCTTTATTTTGGCATGATTATTCAAATCCATAAGATTCAAGATAAAAGTTTAACATTCACATAAAAATAATAATACTTCAAGCATACTAACTAAGCAATTATGTCTTCTGAAAATAACATGGCCAAAGAAAGTTATCCCTACAAAATCATATAGTCTGGCTATGCTCCATCTTGACCACACAAAATATTTAAATCATGCACAACCCCGATGACAAGCCAAGCAATTGTTTCATACTTTTGATGTTCTAAAAAATTTCAATCTTCACGCAATACATGAGCGTGAGCCATGGATATAGCACTATGGTGGAATAGAATGGTGGTTGTGGAGAAGACAAAAAGGACAAGATAGTCTCACATCAACTAGGTGTATCAACGGGCTATGGAGATGCCCATTAATAGATATCAATGTGAGTGAGTAGGGATTGCCATGCAACGGATGCACTAGAGCTATAAGTGTATGAAAGCTCAACAAAAGAAACTAGGTGGGTGTGCATCCAACTTGCTTGCTCAAGAGGACCTAGGGAAATTTGAGGAAGCCCATCATTGGAATATACAAGCCAAGTCCTATAATGAAAAATTCCCACTAGTGTATGAAAGTGCTATCATAGGAGACTCTCTATCATGAAGATAACAGTGCTACTTTGAAGCACAAGTGTGGAAAAAGGATAGTAACATTGTCCCTTCTCTCTTTTTCTCTCATCATTTTTTTGGGCCTTCCTTTTTTAGGGCATTTCTCCCTTTTACTCTCTTTTTCATCCGGAGTCTCATCCCGACTTGTGGGGGAATCATCGTCTCCATCATCCTTTCCTCACTGGGACAATGCTCTAATAATGATAGTCATCACACTTTATTTACTTACAACTAAAGAATTACAACTTGATACTTAGAACAAGATATGACTCTATGTGAATGCCTCCGGCGGTGTATCGGGATGTGCAATGATGCATGAGTGACATGTATGAAGAATTATGAACAGTGGCTTTGCCACAAATACGATGTCAACTACATGATCATGCAAGCAATATGACAATGATGAAGCGTGTCATAATAACGGAACGGTGGAAAGTTGCATGATAATATATCTCGGAAAGGCTATGTAAATGCCATAATAGGTAGGTATGGTGGCTGTTTTGAGGAAGGTATATGGTGGGTTTATGATACTGGCGAAAAGTGCATGGTATTAGAGAGGCTAGCAATGGTCGAAGGGTGAGAGTGCGTATAATCCATGGACTCAACATTCGTCATAAAACTCACATGCTTATTGCGAAAATCTACAAGTTATCAAAGCAAAGTATTACGCGCATGCTCCTAGGGGATATATTGGTAGGAAAAGACCATCGCTCGTCCCCGACCGCCACTCATAAGGAAGACAATCAATAAATAAATCATGCTCTGACTTCGTCACATAATGGTTCACCATACGTGCATGCTACGGGAATCACAAGCTTCAACACAAGTATTTCTCAAATTCACAACTACTCAACTAGCATGACTCTAATATTACCATCTCCATATCTCGAAACAATTATCAAGTATCAAACTTCTCATAGTATTCAATGCACTTATATGAAAGTTTTTATTATTTCCATGTTGTTCTAAAGGACTCTCAAAATAATATAAGTGAAGCATGAGAGAACAATAGTTTCTATAAAACAAATCCACCACCGTGCTCTAAAAGATATAAGTGAAGCACTAGAGCAAAAACTACATAGCTCAAAAGATATAAGTGAAGCACATAGAGTATTCTAATAAATTTCAAATCATGTGAGTCTCTCTCAAAAGGTGTGTACATGTAGCGACCCGGCCTCAAACGTCAAGTCTCTATGCTTCAGTGTCATCCCTGGATTGGTAATGTTGACACACACAGTACTCAAAGGATTTATAACAGAGTGGCAATCACACACTTATTACATCGAATGTCTCAAAAGAGAACTTATTACAATAAATATGGCTTAAGGCCATCTAATATGATAACAGCAGAAGGCTTGGAAGATAAAGTGAGTCCATCAACTCCAACGGCATAGATGAGCTGCACGGCAACGACCTAACGAACCTTACTCCTCGTCTGAAAAGTCTGCAACATAATACGTTGCAGCCCGAAAACGGGTCAGCACATGGAATATGCTGGCAAAGTAACACAGTAGAGCAAGAACAGAATAATGCTATCACTACATGCATATTTGGCTGGTGGAAAGCTCTATTGTTATAGTTTTTGCAAAAAGCCAATTTTTCCCTACAACAAAGGAATATAATTTTATTTAACTATCATGGTAGTTGAAACATCATTGAGAAGGTTCCTCCAACTCAATCCCAATTAAAATAGTTATCAACCCAACAATATTAATTTAGAGTGATGAGATACATATGATAATCCAAGTACTAGATACTCAAGATGTCCATAACCGGGGACACAGCTAACCATGATTAGTTTATACACTCTGCAGAGGTTTGCGCACTTTTCTCCACAAGACTCGATCTCCTCCGTTGGATTTCTCGCACTACATGATGTTTGAGAAACGGATGACTAAGACACAGTTTTTCAGAAGCATTAACTCTCTACTCCGGATAGACTATACCACCTACAACCCAACTACCTGCTAGTCTACCTCTTCAAGAGCTTCACGCAACTTACTCAACAATGCTAGAGCCCATAATAGCTTGTGGCTGCACATGGAAGTTTCTAGCATGAAATATCTCAGTTCCCTTTGAGTCTGGGTGGCGGACCATAGGATTATCACACGGGTACTCCGGGGTATCCTAGGACAACACTGGATTCTCCAGGTGCCCGACAAACAATCCACCCAGATGTGTATTAAAGTTGCCACCTTAACTTGAACGATTAGTTATCAATCTCACATTTGTCATGGTTTCACTCAAACCCAATCCACGTCTACGAGCATAGCAAAGCAATATAAGCAATACGCAGAGGTAACTCCAGGGTTTGATAATAACAGGGCAATAGGTTCTACCTCATCAACTACTTCCCAATCCCACATGTTAACAAGTCCTAACCATGCAATGTGTAAAGGTTGAAACTAATGCATAAAAACTGGGTGATAAAGGGGTATGATCAAAGTGTTACTTGCCTTGCCGATGATCCGCAAAACCTAGAGACTCGTAGTAGCACGCTTCGCACTCCGAGTGTTCTATCGCAAACAAACAATAGCATACATAAGCAATCAAGCAAAGAAGCACGGGTAAAACTCAAATAAGAGATCTAACCAGAAAGTTCAACTTAAGAACTCCGGTTTGCAGAAAGAATCAAATCAAACGGAGCAACGAAACTCAAACTGCTAAAGAAACAAGATCCGATTACTAATCTGAACTAAGGTCAAATTTTACTGTATCAAAATCTTGTTCAAGTTGGTTAAATAGAAAGAGGGTTTCGAGACGAAGATATAGGTGCTTGAATCGCCTGATTCCAATAAACGAACGAAAAGATAAACTAAAATGAAAATCGTATCAGAAATCACGATCGAAAATAATCACGGAAAAATCCGAAAAAAGAAAACTAACGAACAGGCTAACGAACGTTCGTTGCCTGCGGCTAACGAGTGAACACCGTTCGTTCAAACGAACGCACGGACGAACATGCGCTAAATAAACTAAACCGGGAAAAAATCGATCTGTTCTAAAAAAACGAACCTAGCGTTTTCTAAAAAACAGGATCATTTTTAAAAAAACCGAACGACGGCAACGGCGGCTTATACCTTAAGTGAGGCTCCGGCGAGGCAAGGCGGGGCGGCTTC
>NC_041380.1:292656582-292763212 GCF_002162155.2 Triticum dicoccoides
GGCGGGCGGGGCGAGCCAAGCGGCGGGGTTCGGGTGGGGTGGTGGGGGGTCGGGGCAGCGCTATAAAAGGAGGGGCAAGCTTAGGGGAGGGGCAAGGTGGCGGCGGCGGGGCAGAGTCCCGGTCGGACTCATGGCGGGAGGCGTCCGCGCCGGGGGCGAGGCGGACGGGGCGGTTGGGCCGGCCCGGCTGGCTGGGCTTCGGCCCAGTCGGCGGGGTGAAGCTCTTTTTTTCTTAATAATTTCACCGAAACTTAAATAAATCCTAGGGAAATAAATAAAAAGTCTAAAAATGCCAAAACAAATTTTCACCGTCTAAATAAAATATTTAGAACAAGATGAACATTTTTTTGGCCCTAAAATGCAACTTTAAAAAACATGCAATTTTTCTAATTCAAATAAAATAGCAATAAACTCCGAATAAAATCAAATATTTGATTTTAATATTTTCCCTCCAACATTTCATTTATTTTGGAGAAGTCATATTATCTCCCCTCATATATTTTAATATGAAATATTTTCGGAGAGAAAAATAATTAAAACCAAAAATCCTTGTTTCAATATTTGATAGAATTCAAATATGAAAACAGTGAAATCCCCAACTCTCTCCGAGGGTCCTTGAGTTGCTTACAATTTCAAGGATCGCGAAACGAAATGCAGCAAATATGATATGCATGAATGATCTATGTATAACATTCCAAATTGAGAATTTGGGATGTTACAAACCTACCCCCCTTAATATGAATCTGGCCCTCAAGATTCGGGTTGGCTAGAAAATAGGTGTGGGTGGTCCTTGCGAAGATTATCCTCTCGTTCCCAGGTGGCTTCATCCTCGGTATGGTGGCTCCACTGAACTTTGCAAAACTTGATAACCTTGCTGCGGGTGACTCGGCTGGCAAATTCAAGAATCCTGACTGGCTTCTCCTCGTATGTCAGATCACTGTCCAACTGAATCGCCTCCAAGGGCACCGTATCTCTTAGCGGTATATCGGCCATCTCAGCATGACACTTCTTCAACTGTGAAACATGAAACACATCATGAACTCCTAACAATCTTTCGGGTAATTCCAACTTATAAGAAACCTCTCTCATACGCTCCAAAACTCGGTATGGTCCCACAAAGCGTGGCGCTAGCTTTCCCTTAACTCCAAAGCGCTTAACTCCTCGGAGTGGTGATACTCGAAGATACACTCTGTCTCCGATTTCATAGGCTACCTCCTTGCATTTTGAATCCACATAACTCTTCTGTCGGGACTAAGCTACCTTCAGTCTATCTCTAATCAATTTAACCTTCTCTTCTGATTCCTTAATCAAATCTGGTCCGAACAACTGTCGGTCTCCAACTTCATCCCACAACAATGGTGTCCTGCAGCTCCTTCTGTATAAAGCTTCGAAAGGTGCCATCTTCAAACTGGCATGGTAACTGTTGTTGTATGAGAACTATGCGTAGGGCAAGTTGTCATCCCAACTAGATCCATAATCTAGCGCGCAAGCCCTCAACATATCCTCCAGAATCTGGTTGACTCTCTCGGTCTATCCATCTGTCTGCGGGTGGAATGTTGTACTGAACTCCAGTCTGGTTCCCAAAGTTTCATGCAACTGATTCCAAAACTTTGAGGTAAACTGGGTTCCTCTATCTGATACAATTGTCCACGGAACTCCATGCAAACATACGATCCTGGTCATGTATATCTTGGCCAACTTTGCACTGGTATAGGTGGTTTTCACTAGAATAAAGTGAGCTACTTTGGTCAAGCGATCAACTACTACCCATATAGAATCATATCTTGTTTTCGTCCTGGGCAATCTGGTGATAAAATCCATGCCAAGCTTTTCCCACTTCCATTCGGGTATCGGCATAGGTTGTAACAACCCGGCTGGCTTTTGATGTTCTGCCTTCACTCTCTGACATACATCACACACGGCTACATACTCGGCAATATCCTTCTTCATACCAGTCCACCAGAAATGCTCCTTTAAATCCACATACATCTTGGTGTTTCTGAGGTGAATTGAGTATGGTGAGTCATGAGCCTCCTAAAGTATTAACTTCCTGATCTCTGTATTATTGGGCACATAAACACGGTCCTCAAACCATAAGGTGTCGTGCTCATCCTCACGAAAACCTTTGGCCTTTCCTTTGCCCATTCTCTCTTTTATCTCAGCAATCTCTTTCTCATCCTTCTGAGCTTCTCGAATCTTTCCCAACAATGTAGACTGAACCTCCATTTTTGCAACAAAACCTCTAGGAACAATCTCCAATCGAAGTTCCGTGAGATCCTCTGCTAACTCCTTTGGCAATCCTGTGCTTACGAGGATGTTAGCATAACTCTTCCGGCTCAAAGCATCTGCTACGACATTGGCCTTGCCTGGATGATAGTGAAGTTTCATGTCGTAATCCTTTATAAGCTCCAACCATCTCCTCTGCCTAAGGTTCAGCTCCTTCTGTGTGAAAATGTACTTCAAACTCTTATGATCCGTGTACACATCACAATGGTTTCCAATAAGGTAATGCCTCCAAGTCTTCAACGCATGCACTACGGTAGCCAACTCCAAATCATGCGTGGCATAATTTAACTCATGCGGTTTCAGTTGTCGTGAGGCATACGAAACAACTCTTTCGTCCTGCATAAGCACACTTCCAAGTCCTAGGCGAGAGGCATCGCAATACACTTGGAACTCCTTACGTATATCCTGTAGAATCAGCACTGGGGCTGTAGTCAAACGTTTCTTTAACTCCTGAAAACTTGCCTCACATTCTTCTGTCCATTTAAATTTGGTATCCTTCTTCAATAACTTTGTCATTGGCTTTGCAATTTTGGAAAAATTCTCGATGAATCTCTGATAGTATCCTGTGAGTCCAAGAAAACTGCGGATCTCGCTAACTCAAGTGGGTGCCAACCATTAAGTGACTGACTGAACCTTGGTGGGATCTACTGCTACACCTTCTCCTGATATAACATGTCCAAGGAATCCAACTTCCTTCAATCAAAACTCACATTTGCTGAACTTGGCATACAACTGGTGTTCCCTGAGTTTCTCGAGAACTAAATGCAAATACTCCTTGTGCTCCTCTTCATTCTTCAAGTATACCATTATGTCATCAATTAATACCACAACAAACTTATCCAAATATTCCATGAACACCTTGTTCATCATGCTCATGAAATAGGAAGGGGCGTTAGTCGGTCCAAATGACATGACTGTATACTCATATAACCCGTACCTTGTGGTAAATGCGGTTTTAGGTATATCCTTCTCCCGGATCTTCAGCTGGTGATATCCTGATCGCAGATTGATCTTTGAAATCACCTTAGCTCCTTGCAGCTGGTCAAACAAATCGGTGATCATCGGCAGTGGGTATTTGTTCTTGATCGTCACCTCATTTAACGCACGATAATCAACAACCATTCTTAGAGACGTATCCTTCTTCTCAACCAAAAGCACTGGGGCTCCCCATGGTGATGAACTCCGTCGGATGTAACCCTTCTCCAATAACTCTTTGATCTGCTTCTTAATCTCCTCCAGATCATTTGCAGGCATTCGGTAGGGTCTCTTTGATATTGTCCCGGTACCTGGCAATAGCTCTATCAAAAACTCGATGTCTCGATCCGGTGGCATGCCTGGTAACTCCTCTGGAAAACATCTGGGTAATCCTTCACTACAGGAACTTCCTCCTGAACAATTCCTGTGAGGGTATTTACTTGGCTACTCCTGGGCGCATGCCTAGATACATACTTAATCCTTTTTCCCTTCGGGGTGGTGAGACAAATTGATTTACTCACACAGTCAATGCTTCCTCCATACTTTGACATCCAGTCCTTGCCTAATATCACATCCAATCCTTGTGACTCCAAAATTATTAGGTCTGACGGGAAAACATGGCTACAAATGGTTAAGGGTATCTGGTCGCACCATCGACTAGCCATATACTCTGCTCCAGGTGAACTCACTAACAGAGGGGTCCTAAGGGTTTGGGTTGGTAGTTTAAACTTATCCATGAATCCCCTTGATATGTATGAATGTGATGCACCAGTATCAAAAAGAACAAGGGCGGTAAAAGACTTAACCAAAAAATTACCAATAACCGCGTCTGGCTGCTCTTCAACCTCCTCCATGTTAAAGTGGTTCACTTGTCCTTTGTTCAATGGATTGGGCTTCTTTCTAGCGCTCCCATTACCGTTTCCATTCTTCGCTTCAGGGCACTCCGTGGCATAGTGTCCAGTCTTCCCGCACCTGAAACAAGTAACATGACTTAGGTCTCTCTTGGCGGGTGTGGCTGGATTGGGGCAGTTCTGATTGTTGCTTTCTCCATTCCCATTCCCATTCCCATTCCTTGGGCCAATATGATTATGGGTACTTCCTCCATTGTGGGTGTGGCCTCCATGGTTATGAACAAGTCCTGCCGAGTTCGGGGTTAGGCGAGGCTTCTGCTGAGCTCCTGAATTATACCTTCCTTGTCCATACTTCCTCTTACGGCTCTCAATCTGCTGCTGCTTCCCTTCAATCATACGAGCCTTATCTACCAACTCCTGGTAGTTGGTGAATTTGCCACCATCAACTGCATGCTCATCTCATCATTCAGCCCTTCCATAAACTTCTCCTGCTTTGCGGCATCTATGGCCACATCGTCAGGGGCATGGAGAGATAACTTGCTAAACGCATCCATGTACTGAGCCACAGTACGGTTCCCCTGGTGCAAGTTGCAAAACTCACGCTTCTTCATGCTCATAGCTGCTGTTGAGACATGGGCAGTGCGGAATGCTTGCTGAAACTGATCCCATGTAACAGTGGCTATAGGATAGGTGACTATGTAATTCTCTCACCATAAGGCTGCTGGTCCATCCAACTGATGTGCGGCAAAACGCACCTTCTCAGCATATGTACATCCTGCAGTGGTTAACTCCCTTCCAATACTATGGAGCCAATCATCTGCCACTATCGGCTCGGTGCTGCTGGAAAACACCAGCGGCTGCAACCTTAGAAAGAGGGCTAAGTTGTCAACTGGTGGTGGTGGTGGTGGGTTGTTGTTGTTGTTGTTGTTGTTGTTGTTGTTGTTGTTGTTGTTGTTGTTGTTTCCTTGATTCTGAACTAACAACTGCATCGGGGTATTCTGCTGCTGGATCAACTGAGTGAGAAAAATCTGAGGGTTTAGAGGGAAGAGAGTAGAATAGAATGAGGTCTAGTGAGAAAAACACTACCCATATGCACATGAGACAAACACAATCATATCACTCAATCAATCAAGCAAGGGCATACAATCGATCTAACTATCGTTACAAAAGTGCTCGGACTATACTATATACATGGTGGAATACTACTACTGATATGGTGGTCTACTAGAAATATTGATCGGTCGAAGACTCCATAATGTCTGCTCTAGCTTCATCTTCATAGTCATCATCGCTATCGTTGGGGTCCGAGTCGGTGTCGTCGATGATGATGTAGTCCTCAGAACGAATCTCCTTGGGTTCTTCGTCTTCTCCTCCTGGCGCGGGGTCTCCCATTAACACTCCTAGCTTCCTTTCCAGATCGTCATTCTTCTCCACTAGTATGACGATTTCCTCCTCATAATCTTCGTGTGTAGCCTTGAGTTCTTCCTCCAGTTCCGTGATCCTTGTCATTGCCTTCTTCAGATCTATCATGCATGCGCACATCTGGTTCTCCTAGCGACGAATGTGCTGGTTTAGCTCCTGGATGAAAGCGGCGATTGATCTATCCTTCCTGGTGCTGATCATCTCCCATTGCTCATCTCGGCGCCCACAAATCTAGTAGGTAGTATCCTTAAGCTCCTTATGATAAACTTATCCAATGCGTCCCATGGTGATATGAGCTTCCATGCTCTTTCCTAGACTCCAGGTTGGTGCATCAAAGGAAAAACTCTATGGGTTTGGTGACTGGCGCGAATGTCCTTCCTGGAACTTGAACTTGAATCATCCATCGCTCATCTTCTGGTAATGTGGCGTTGTAAGTCCCAGTGAAGCTTGGTATTCCAATGTTCAGGTACCTAGTGACTTCCTTCAAGTGTCATCCAAAGGGTGCATCTTCATCCGGTTATGCAAACTTGTTCCTTACGTCCGCCATCCTAAAGAGTAGAAAATGGAGAGGAGTCAGAAATGAGAAGAGAATAGTGATCTAGGGCTTTAGCTTAGTGGTCGTGTCCTACACTCAGCGTGTGCTCTGATACCATCTTGTAGCGACCCGACCTCAAACGGTCAAGTCTCTGTGCTTTAGTGTCATCCCTGGATCGGTAATGCTGACACACACAGTACTCAAAGGATTTATAACAAAGTGGCAATCACACACTTATTACATCGAATGTCTCAAAAGAAGACTTATTACAATAAATATGGCTTAAGGCCATCTAATATGATAACAGCGGAAGGCTTGGAAGATAAAGTGAGTCCATCAACTCCAACGGCATAGCTAAGCTGCACGGCAAAAACCTAACGAACCTTACTCCTCGTTTGAAAAGTCTGCAACATAATACGTTGCAGCCCAAAAATGGGTCAGCACATGGAATATGCTGGCAAAGTAACACAGTAGAGCAAGAACAGAATAATGCTATCACTACATGCATATTTGGTTGGTGGAAAGCTCTATGGTTACAGTTTTTGCGAAAACCAATTTTTTCCTACAACAAAGGAATAGAATTTTATTTAACTATCATGGTAGTTGAAACATCATTGAGAAGCTTCCTCCAACTCAATCTCAATTAAAATAGTTATCAACCCAACAATATTAATTTAGAGTGATGAGATACATATGATAATCCAAGTACTAGATACTCAAGATGTCCATAACTGGGGACACGGCTAACCATGATTAGTTTATACATTCTGCAGAGGTTTGCGCACTTTTCTGCACAAGACTTGATCTCCTCTGTTGGATTTCTCGCACTACATGATGTTTGAGAAACGGATGACCGAGACACAGTTTTTCAGAAGCATTAACTCTCTACTCCGGATAGACTATACCACCTACAACCAAACTACCTGTTAGTCTACCTCTTCAAGAGCTTCACACAACTTACTCAACTATGCTAGAGCCCATAATAGCTTGTGGCTGCACACAAAAGTTTCTAGCATGAAATATCTCAGTTCCCATTGAGCCTGGGTGGCGGACCGTAGGATTATCACACAGGTACTCCGGGATATCCTAGGACAACACTGGATTCTCTAGGTGCCCGACAAACAATCCACCTTGATGTGTATTAAAGTTGCCACCTTAAGTTGAACCATTAGTTATCAATCTCACATCTGTCATGGTTTCACTCAAACCCAATCCACGTTTACGAGCATAGCATAGCAATATAAGCAATACGCAGAGGTAACTTCCAGGGTTTGATAATAACAGTGCAATAGGTTCTACCTCATCAACTACTTCCCAATCCCACATGTTGACAAGTCCTAACCATGCAATGTGTAAAGGTTGAAACTAATGCATAAAAACTGGGTGATAAAGGGGTATGATCAAAGTGTTACTTGCCTTGCTGATGATCCGCAAAACCTAGAGACTCATAGTAGCACGCTTCGCACTCTGGGTGTTCTATCACAAACAAACAATAGCATACATAAGAAATTAAGCAAAGAAGCACGGGTAAAACTCAAATAAGAGATCTAACAAGAAAGTTCAACTTAAGAACTCCGGTTTGCAGAAAGAATCAAATCAAACGACGCAACGAAACTCAAACTGTGAAAGAAATAAGATCCGATTACTAATCTAGACTAAGGTCAAATTTTACTGTATCAAAATCTTGTTCAAGTTGGTTAAACAGAAAGAGAGTTTCCAGACAAAGATTTAGGCGCTTGAATCGCCTGATTCCGATAAACGAGCGAAAAGATAAACTAAAACAAAAATCGGATCAGAAATCGCGATCGAAAATAATCGCGGAAAAATCCGAGAAAAAGAAAACTGATGAACAGGCTAACGAACGGACGTTCGTTGCCTGCGACTAACGAGTGAACACCGTTCGTTAAAACAAATGCACGGACGAACGTCCGCTAAATAAACTAAACCGGAAAAAAATCGATCTATTCTAAAAAACGAACCTAGGGTTTTCTAAAAACGGATCGGCAACGGCGGCTTATACCTCCGGCGAGGCAGGGCGGCTCCGGCGGGGTCCGGCTGCGGCGGCGGGTGGTATGGGGCAAGGCGCGGTAGCGGCGCGGTGTGGCGGGGCGCGGCAGGCGGTGGCTGTGCGGTGCAGCAGCGGCGCTGCAACGGGCAGGGCGAGGCAGGCGGCGGGGTTCGGGTGGGGGTGGTGGGGGCATCGGGGCGGCGCTATAAAAGGAGGGGGGCTAGCTTGGGGGAGGGGCAAGGTGGCGGCGGCAGGGCAGAGTCCCGGTCGGACTCGCGGCGGGAGGCGTCCGCGCCGGGGACGTGGTGGACGGGGTGGTTGGGCGAGCCCTGCTGGCTGGGCTTCGGCCCAGTCGGCGGGGTGAAGCTCTTTTTTTAAAATAATTTCGCTAAAACTTAAATAAATCCTAGGAAAATAAATAAAAATCTAAAAATGCAAAAACAAATTTTCACCGTCTTAATAAAATATTTAGAACAAGATGAACATTTTCTTGGACCTAAAATGCAACTTTGAAAAACGTTCAATTTTTCTAATTCGAATAAAATAGCAATAAACTCCGAATAAAATTAAATATTTGATTTTAATATTTTTCCTCCAACATTTCATTTATTTTCGAGAAGTCATATTATCTCCCCTCATATATTTTAATATGAAATATTTTCGGAGAGAAAAATAATTAAAACCAAAAATCCTCGTTTCAATATTTGATAGAATTCAAATATGAAAACAGTGAAATCCCCAACTCTCTCCAAGGGTCCTTGAGTTGCTTAGAATTTCGAGGATCGCAAAACGAAATGCAGCAAAATATGATATGCATGAATGATCTGTGTATAACATTCCAAATTGAGAATTTGGGATGTTACAGTACAGCAAGGATGATTGTGGTAAACTAAAAAGCAAAGACTCAAATCATACAAGACGCTCCAAGCAAAAGACATATCACGTGGTGAATAAAAATATAGCTCCAAGTAAAGTTACCGATAGACGAAGACGAAAGACGGGATGCCTTCCGGGGCATCCCCAAGCTTAGGCTTTTTGGTGTCCTTGAATTTTACCTTGGGGTGCCATGGGCATCCCCAAGCTTAGGCTCTTGCCACTTCTTGTTCCATAATTCATCAAATCTTTACCCAAAACTTGAAAACTTCACAACACAAAACTCAAAATAGAAAATCTCGTGAGCTCCGTTAGCGAAAGAAAACAAAACACCACTTCAAGGTACTGTAATGAACTCATTATTTATTTAAATTGGTGTTAAACCTACTCTATTCCAACATATCTATGGTTTATAAACTCTTTTACTAGCCATAGATTCATCAAAATAAGCAATCAACACAAGAAAAACAGAATCTGTCAAAAATAGAACAGTCTGTAGTAATATGTAGCTAACGCGAGTTCTGGAACCCCAAAAATTCTAAAATAAATTACTGGACGTGAGGAATTTATCCATTAATCATCTGCAAAAAGAATTAACTAAATAGAACCTTCCAAATAAAAATGGCAGCAATTCTCGTGAGCGCTAAAGTTTCTGTTTTTTACTGCAACATCAAAAAGACTTTCCCCAAGTCTTCCCAACGGTTATACTTGGCACAAACACTAATTAAAACACAAAAACACAACAAAAACAGAGGCTAGATAAATTATTTACTGAATAACAGCAAGGAAAAATATTGGGTTGTCTCCCAACAAGCGCTTTTCTTTAAAGCCTTATAGGTAGGCATAAGATTTCAACGATGCTGACATGAAAGACAAGAATTGAAGCACAAAGAGAGCATCATAAAACACGTGACAAACACATCTAAGTCTAACATACTTCCAATGCATAGGCATCTTATAGGTAAACAAATTATCAAGGCAAGCAAAAACTAGCATATGCAAGGAAGCGGAAAGAAACAATAGCAATCTCATCATAACGAGAGGTAATTTAGTAACATGAAAATTTCTACCACCATATTTTCAGTTCTCATAATAATTACATGTAGGATCATACTCAAATTGAACAATATAGATGTCATAAAACATATTCTTAACACGATCCACATGTATGCAAAGTTGACACTCTTCCAAAATAGTGGGATAATCATTAACTAAAGTCATGACCTCTCCAAACCCACTTTTATCAAAAACTTCATAAGATTGAACATTCTCCAAATATGTGGGATCTAAAGTTGACACTCTTCCAAACCCACTTTCAATATTATTGCAAACATTATAATTAATCTCATATTCATCATGGGGTTTAAATAAATTTTCAAGATCAAAAGAAGAATCACCCCAATCATGATCATTGCAACAAATAGTAGTCATAGCAAAACTAGCATCCCCAAGCTTAGGGTTTTGCATATTCTAAGCACAATTAACATTAATAGAATTTATACTATCATCATTGCAATCATGCTTTCTATTCAAAGATCTATCGTGAATCACTCCATAAAGTACTTCATCGCAATTTTTAGATTCATGAATTTCAAGCAAAACTTCATAAAGATAATCTAGTGCACAAAACTCACTATCAATTGGTTCATCATAATTGGATCTCTTAAAAAGATTAGCAAGCGGATCAGGATCCATAGATCTTAGGTTCTCTATTTAGCAATAAATAAACAATTATTCCAACCAAACGAGCAAATGAGCCAAGTAAGGCATCAAAGAAAATGGAAAGACAAACAGAAGAAGGGCGAATAAAATGGCAAGGGTGAAGTGGGGGAGAGGAAAACGAGAGGCAAATGGCAAATAATGTAATGCGAGGGATAAGAGTTTATGATGGGTACTTGGTATGTCTTGACTTAGCAATGGCACCAGAAATGACTCGGTGTTGGGAGTCATATCTTGACTTGACTTGGCGCGAATCTCCCCGGCAACGTCGCCAGAAATCCTTCTTGCTCCCTCTTGAGCACTGCGTTGGTTTTCCCTTGAAGAGGAAAGGGTGATGCGGTAAAGCAGTGTAAGTATTTCCCTCAGCTTTTGAGAACCAAGGTATCAATGTAGTAGGAGATCACTGAGGGAGTCCTAGATTAGGGGGTGTCCGGATAGTCGGACTATACCTTTGGCCGGACTCCTGGACTATGAAGATACAAGATTGAAGACTTCGTCCCGTGTCCGGAAGGGACTTTCCTTGGCGTGGAGGGCAAGCTTGGCGATACGGATATGTAGATCTCCTACCATTGTAGCCGACTCTGTGTAACCCTAGCCCTCTCCGGTGTCTATATAAACCGGAGGGTTCTAGTCCGTAGGACGAAGAACAATCATACCATAGGCTAGCTTCTAGGGTTTAGCCTCTCTGATCTCGTGGTAGATCTACTCTTGTACTACCCATATCATCAATATTAATCAAGCAGGACGTAGGGTTTTACCTCCATCAAGAGGGCCCGAACCTGGGTAAAACATCGTGTCCCCTGCCTCCTGTTACCATCTGGCCTAGACGCACAGTTCGGGACCCCCTACCCGAGATCCGCCGGTTTTGACACCGACATTGGTGCTTTTATTGAGAGTTCCTCTATGTCGTCACTTTTAGGCCCGATGGCTTCTCCGATCATCAACAGCGATGCGATCCAGGGATACATGGTGGACACACCCAAAGGAAGCGACAACGAGGAACACAGGGATGCAACAAGGGATCGTTCACTCGAAAAGCAATCAAAGCGGCGATGTAAGCGCCGCTCCAAGCCCCGCCTCGACAGAGAAAGCAGCCATACAGACCCAGCCATAGAGCAGGACAAGCCGGCGGACGACGAACATGCCTTCGAGCAAGCGTCCGAACAGGGAAACTTGGATAAACAAACCGAACACCCCGTCCCCGGCGAAAACAACAGTCCGGACGACCTTACGCCGGATAAACTCATGGAGCAGAAGAACCTCCACAAAAGGCTCTTCGCCACTGCACATAGCCTGAAAAAGTAGAAGCGGAAGCTCAAAACTGTGGAAGATGCACTCAAAATCAGATGGAGCAAAGTACACAACACCGCAGACAAATATGGCGGCAGTCGCCGCACAAAAAGCTATCAAAAGCGAAAGATACTGCCTGAATTTGACAAGGAGGCCTTAGAGCCCCCGCAATCAAAAAATAGGAAAGCCATCCGGTCGGATGGATGACCGCATGGCCAGCATGGAGCGGCAAGCGGCGCTGCACACAAGCCGGCACGCGATCCACCAAAGGATCCGCATCAAAAATACAACCCAACCAGATCTATATACGGGCCAAGAAAGCAAGATCTAGTAAGCAATGCAACACAACAAATATCCAAACATCACGGCACACCCAAATACATGGGTGCCGCACACCCCCTATGTTTCACCGATGAGGTGCTGGACCATGAATTTCCAGCGGGATTCAAGCCCGTAAACATAGAGGTGTACGACGGAACAACAGACCCTGGTGTCTGGATCGAGGATTATATCCTCCACATACACATGGCCAGAGGAGATGACCTCCACGCCATAAAATACTTACCCCTCAAGCTTAAAGGGCCAGCCCGGCATTGGCTCAAAAGCCTTCCCGAAAACACCATTGGAAGTAGGGAAGAGATTGAGGATGCTTTCCGGGCAAATTTTCAAGGGACCTATGTCCGCCCTCTAGATGCAGATGATCTCAGTCACATAACTCAACAGCCCGGAGAGTCAGCCCAGAAATTCTGGAACAGATTTCTTACTAAAAAGAATCAGATAGTCGACTATCCGGACGCCGAAGCCCTAGCAGCTTTTAAGCATAACGTTCGAGACGAATGGCTCACCAGACACCTCGGCCAAGAAAAGCCAAGGACAATGGCCGCATTAACAAGCCTCATGACCCGCTTTTGCGCAGGAGAGGACAGCTGGTTGGCAAGATGTAGCACCAGCAACCCAAGTACATCCGAAGTTAGGGATGGAAACGGAAAACCCCGACGCAGCAAGGACCAGCGCCGGAATAAGGGAAACAGCCCAAAGAGCACGGTGGTCAACGCCGGATTCAAAAGCTCGCGGCAGAATCAGAGAAAGCCGACCCTCAAGGATAACAGGGACGAGCTATCCAACTTAAACAAAATCTTGGACAAGATATGTCAAATACACTGTACTCCCGGGAAGCCTGCGAACCATACCCACAGAGATTGTTGGGTTTTCAAGCAAGCTGGAAAACTCAACGCTGAACACAAGGGGTTCAACACACCAAGTGAGGACGACGACGAACCCCACAAGCAGAGCACCAGGAAACAAAAGGATTTCCCACAAGAAGTCAAAACAGTAAACTTACTGCACGTGACGAACAGAACGGTGCCACCAGAGATACGCGCCATACAGCCTATCCAAAGGAGTCTCGCCAATGGTTGTTAAAACCGATCACCTTCGACCATCAGGATTACTCTAGAAGTATCCGGAACGCAGGCTGGACTGCCTTGGTATTAGATCCAATAATCGGCGGACTCCACTTTACAAATGTCCTGATGGACGGCGGCAGTGGTCTAAACCTGTTATACCAGGACACAATCCGCAACATGGGGATAGACCCAACAAAAATTCGCCATAGCAAAACCTCCTTTCAAGGGGTAACGCCAGGCCCGGATGCCCGATGTATGGGTTCTCTCCGGTTAGAAGTTATGTTCGGCTCCTTCGATAACTTCCATCGCGAACAGCTAACTTCCCACATTGCCCCATTCTCAAGTAGCTATCAAGCACTGATGGGACGTGAAGCTTTCGCCCGCTTTAATGCAATGCCGCATTATGCATCTCTTACGCTTAAGATGCCCGGTCCACGAGGCATCATCTCATTAAAAGGAAAACATTGAGTGTTCTTCTCGCGTGGAAGACAGTGCGGCTGCCTTGACAACCCCACAATAAAGCGGCTTCCCCAGCCAAAGCACCTAAACAGGTCGTCAAGACCATGGACACGGCTAGACGAGTCCGGCATAAACATACAATTGATAAAGGCTTAATAGCCGTATACCCCTGTACTAGGGGCTCCGCGCATATAAAACAAGAGACAATAAAGCTCAATTTTACCCATTTCGATTTATACTTTGTTTATTTAGTATAACTTATGTTCGGCACGATCTTTATTCAACTAAGTTCCTCTCTTTTTATAGATGAACACCGTGCTACGCCCGTCTAGGATACGGCACAACGGAGACACAGGCGCAGACGTGCAGCAGGGACCCGTTCCAAGGATTCTTTTCAGATTAAGACCCTGCGTAAACCTTTTTTACTGTCTCTTGTTGATACACATCCCCTGGTTTCTTGGTATAACCAAGGAGGAGGCTGGCGTTTTGGCATGTGGCCATGTCAGAGTTTTGCGCGTACCTGGACACTAGGGGCTTATTACTAAGGGCGTTATCCCGCCCGCCCTCATAAAGACCGAATACCTTAGGGAGTTTTCGGCGTCGCGAGTTTGGCCTTATATGCATCAGCTCCGAATCATGTCTTTGGTCAAATGTTGGGTTTGCCCGGCTCCTGTGTTTTGCTGCCTTACGTTCCGCTCTATCGGCTAAGGCAGCACCAGGAGAACTATTGCGATTGTGCCCCGGTTCGGCCAGGCGAGCACCTCAGTAGAGAAAGCCGAAAACTAACTATCATGATATAGCGTGAGACTGGTCAACCACTCGATGACTTACCGGAATCTTTAGGAGTCCTCCGCATTAATGAAGGGCCGTTTCCCAGCCAGGCACATACGCGCCCCGAGTTCGGGCGAGCGCAGGCGCCACCAGGGGCTATATAAGTAGCCTCACTGTCAAACTCCTATGGCTAAGTGAAAGTGATAAAGCATCATAGTCCGATTGCCTAGTTCGCTGCGCTATCACCTCCTTTGTAGGACCAAGACATTGGATCAAGTGTGAAAATGCGCCTTCTGCCAACACCCCCGCATTATGTGCGTGGGGGCTGAAGCCGATGACTGCCATCTTTCAAATTATATATACATATATGTTAAACGCCCGCACAGGAGGTATCATAATACTTGCAGGCACAAGTATAAAAAGCTTCTACAATTTATCATAACATTGTTTTACAATAATATATGATATTCGAATATAGTATCCTTCGAGCACTGTGTCTCTCTTAAATGAGCGCCTTGCAGAACTTCCTGAAAATAGTGCTCGGCAGGTACTCGGCTTCCATCTGAGTCTGGGGGTGCAACAGCGGTGGCTTCCATTTCCGCCCAGTATGTCTTGACACGGGCAAGAGCCATCCGCGCACCCTCTATGCTCGCTGACCTCTTCATCGCATTGATATGCGGCGCCGCACCAAGGAACTGTTGCACCAAGTTGAAATAACTTTTCAGCTCTGGCCTCTCTGGCCACAGATGACTCATGACATACTTCATGGTGAGTCCAGACAACCTATTTAGCTCGGCCCATTCGGCCAAACGATCGGCTAATGACAGTGGACGCTCTGGATTGTGGAACTGCGACCAGAAGAGCTTTTCCACTTCGCGATCTTCTTGATCTCGGAAGTGTTCGGCCGCATCTGCGGCACTCGCTGCTAAATCCAGATAGGTATCCGCCGTACTCCACATCTGGTCCAACAGAGCATGTTTAGGATCACAGAACTTCCTCCGCAGCATAAAGGGCTTTCCAGCCGCGATCTCTCCGGCCTGACGCAGCTCCTCCTTCATAGCTCTCATCGCAGAGCGAGCACCCTTGGCATCGGCAATGGCCTTCTTCAGGTCCGTCTGTTCCACCCGATCTTCTTTTTCAAGAAGCTTGCAACAGTCAGCAGCATTCTTCAGCTTCATGGCCATCTCGGCCATTTCCTTCTTGCTTCGGCAGTGAGCAGCCTGTTCGGCTTTCAGCTCTTCAATGGCCTTTCCGGCAGCCGCATCACTTTTCCTGGCTTGCTCCTTGGCTCGGGCAAGTTCCGCCCAAAGATTCTCCATGGCAGTAGCACCATCTGCATCAAGCGCACACATTGTAAGATACTGGCATAAAGCTCCTCTTACCAGGTGTCGCCGGAGGAATTACATACCGTGTGCCTCATCAAGCCGCTTGTTGACAAGCGCGATGTCGGCATCTGCCACGTCAAGTTGCCGCTTTAGCTCGGCAAATTCATCAGTCCGACTGGCCACCGGACACTTCACCACCTACGTATGAAGGCGGCATATTAGACCCGGGATTATGATCCTCTGCACGCCGTCACTTTTGACAACGCACAGAGTCTCAGGGGCTACTACCTACATAGGGCGCATCTTATTTACGCGCAACTGTCCAAAAAGGGTACATTATTTTGCGTACCTCAAAACCTGTCAGTAAACTCATGACGGCCTCGTGCAATCCGCTCTCCGTGGATGAAATCCTCTCAATCACCGTACCCATCAATGCACGGTGCTCCTCTGAGATAGATGCTCGCCCTAGCAGATCCTTCAGCTCCTCCGACTGCGCACCAGACAGTGTCGGACTCGTCCGATGGCCCTTTTCGAAGGCCGGACGCGGAGGGCTTTGGGGGGCCATATGACTACCTTCCGGCCCTGCCGGATTCGAAGAAACCCTCCGCGACGATACCTCAGGGTCACCCGCCTCGCAAGGTGGTACGGCAGGGGGAGGCGTTCCGCTCTCCATCATTTCCGGAAGAAGATCCCCCGAAGACGAGCTCTGCTGAGAAGGGCTAAGGTCCGAGCTACAAGGTAAATTTTCGATTACTTTTCTCAGATATAAAGCAAGGATTTCTCTCATCTCTTAAAAAGAAAAACTCCTCTCTACTTACGGCTCGGTGGAGGGCTGATCCCCTTGAGGGCATAATTCGGCCGAAGCATCCCCCAGCATAGGACCCTCTGGCGAAGATTTCTTCCCCCGCTTTGAGGCCATGGTCTCCGGGTCTTCAGAGGCGGTCCTCTTCTTCCCCTGAGGAGAGTAATTTTCGATTCCTCCCTTCCAAACAGCCTCCTTCGAGGAGGCCGTAGCTTCCTTGTCCCCTCCCTCGCTTTCCTCCGAAGGCACAACCTCCAACATCCTGACTAGCACGGGACCCGGCGTGGTCTCGGGGAGGGGGGCCGGACACCTGACTAGCTTTGCTTTCGCTATCCACTCCTGTTTAAAGGACAGCTCTTTTGAGGGCAATTTTATGATAAATATGCGGATTGCGAGTCCAGGCACGGGGCTACTTACTTGAGTATCCGGGCGGTTGCAGCTCAGACCTGCGTCCTCGGTCAAGTCCGGACACATTGCTTGTGATCCGAAAAACAATTTGTACATCTCCACGGGCGTCGTGCCCATAAAATGTTGGAGAGCTTGTGGTCCCTCCGGATTGAACTCCCACAGGCAGAGGGGGCGACGTTTGCAGGGCAGAGCTCGGCGAATCAGCATAACCTGTGTCGCCACGACCAGACTGATATCTCTTTCTAGGAGATCTCGAATGCGGCCCTGCAACAAGGGCACGTCCTTGGACGGCCCCCAGTCCAGTCTTTTATTAACCCATGACGCTAGTTGTGGTGGGGGACCCGGGCGAAAGGCAGGTGGCGCCACCCACTTGGGGCCCCTGGGAGCGGTAATATAAAACCACTCTCGTTGCCATAAGCTGGACTCCTCTTGAAAAGAGCCCTCGGGCCATGGAGCGCCAGCATTCTTGCTTATAAAAGCACCTCCGCACTCCGCGTGCCGTCCCTCGATCATCTTCGGCTCTACTTTGAAGGTCTTGAGCCATAGTCCGAAGTGAGGAGTGATAGGGAGGAAGGCTTCACACACGACGATGAATGAGGAAATATGGAGGAAGGACTCTGGGGCTAAGTCGTGAAATTCCAGCCCATAATAATACATGAGCCCTCTCATGAAGGGATCCGTCGGGAAGCCTAGCCCCCGAAGGAAGTGAGACATGAACACCACACTCTCACCAGGCTTGGGAGTGGGAATGACCTGCCCTTGAGTAGGCAGCCTATGCCAGATTTCGCCGGTCAAGAACCTGGCCTCTCTCAACTTCAGCACGTCCTCCTCCGTGACGGAGGAGGGCATCCATCGGCCTCGAAGGTCGGAACCGGACATTGTCGAAGGTCCGAAGCGCCTGAAATCTAGAGCCTTGGGTGTTGGAACTCGAGGCGAAGGGCGAACTCATTTGAGATTGAAAGAAAGGAGTAAGGCCTTGGTCTCTTTATAAGAGGTTGAATACCAAGGGCCCTCCCCGTGACCGTTTGGGACTCACCTTTGATCGAGAAAACATACCAACGGGTATGACTGGGTTACCCACGCCCGTATTGATGAGAATCCCGGAATAAGGGGACACGATCTCTGCTTTAACAAGACGTGCCAAGGAAACCGCCTCCCTAAATGCGCTGAGGTGGGACAGTAAAACGATTCGAATAAAGACTTGGCCGTAGTGTGATGTCACGCTGCGGAATACGTCAGCAGATTAGATTTGTGTAAATATTATTCTCTCTATGGCAATATGTGGAAACTTATTTTGCAGAGCCGGACACTACCTTTGTGTTCAAAATCTTCTATGAAGTACTTGGAGGAGGAACCCGCCTTGCAATGCCGAAGACAATCTGCGCGCCGGACTCGTCGTCATTGAAGCCTGATTCAGGGGCTACTGAGGGAGTCCTGGATTAGGGGGTGTCCGGATAGCCAGACTATACCATCGGCCGGACTCCTGGACTATGAAGATACAAGATTGAAGACTTCGTCCCGTGTCCGGAAGGGACTTTCCTTAGCGTGGAGGGCAAGCTTGGCGATACGGATATGTAGATCTCCTACCATTGTAACCGACTCTGTGTAACCCTAGCCCTCTCCGGTGTATATATAAACCGGAGGGTTTTAGTCTGTAGGACGAAGAACAATCATACCATAGGCTAGCTTCTAGGGTTTAGCCTCTCTGATCTCGTGGTAGATCTACTCTTGTACTACCCATATCATCAATATTAATCAAGCAGGACGTAGGGTTTTACCTCCATCAAGAGGGCCCGAACCTGGGTAAAACATCGTGTCCCCTGCCTCCTGTTACCATCCGGCCTAGACGGACAGATCGGGACCCCCTACCCAAGATCTGCCTGTTTTGACACCGACAATCACGCTCAAGTCCCACACACCTACACAAACAAATAAGAACCTCGCAACCAACGCGAAAAAGGGGTTGTCAATCCCTTCACGGTCACTTACGAGAGTGAGATCTGATAGATATGATAAGATAATATTTTTGGTATTTTTATGATAAAGAGAAATAAAGATGCAAGGTAAAATAAAAGGCAATAGAAATAACTAAGTATTGGAATATTAATATGATGGAACATAGACCCGGGGGCCATAGGTTTCACTAGTGGCTTCTCTCAAGAGCATAAGTATTACGGTGGGTAAATGAATTAGTGTCGAGTAATTGATAGAATTGAGCATAGTTATGAGAATATCTAGGTATAATCATGTATATAGGCATGATGTACGAGACAAGTAGACCGACTCCTGTCTGCATCTACTACTATTACTCCACACATCGACCGCTATCCAGCATGCATCTAGAGTATTAAGTTCAAGAGAACAGAGTAATGCTTTAAGGAAGATGACATGATTTAGAGGGATAAACTCATGCAATATGATATAAACCCCATCTTTTTATCCTCGATGGCAATAATACAATACGTATCGGTTCCCTTTCTGTCACTGGGATCGAACACCGCAAGATTGAACCCAAAGCTAAGCACTTCTCCATTGCAAGAAAGATCAATCTAGTAGGCCAAACCAAACTGATAATTCAAAGAGACTTGCAAACATAAACTAATCATACATAAAAGAATTCAAAGGAGAATCAAATATTGTTCATAGATAATATGGATCATAAACCCATATTTCATCGGATCTTGACAAACACACCGCAAAAGAAGATTACATCGAATAGATCTCCAAGAGAATCGAGGAGAACTTTGTATTGAGATCCAAAGAGAGAGAACAAGCCATCTAGCTAATAACTATGGACCCCGAAGGTCTGAAGTAAACTACTCACACATCACCAGAAATGCCATGGAGTTGATGTAGAGGCCCTCCCGTGATCAATGCCCCCTCCGGTGGAGCTACAGAAAAGGCCCCGAGATGGGATCTCTCAAGTACAGAAGGTTGCAGCTGTGGAATTAGGTTTTCATGGTGCTCCTGGATATTTGGGGGGGTACATGGATATATAGGTGGAAGAAGTACGTTGGTGGAGCAACAGAGGGCCCACGAGGGTGGAGGGCGCGCCCAGGGGGTAGGCGCGCCCCCTGCCTCGTGCCTTCCTCCCTTGTTTCTTGACGGCCACTCCAAGTCTCCTAGATCACGTTTGTTGAGAAAATCACGTTCCCGAAGGTTTCATTCCGTTTGGACTCTGTTTGATATTCCTTTTCTTCGAAACCCTAAATAGGCAAAAAAAGAGCAATTTGGGCTGGGCCTCCGGTTAGTAGGTTAGTCCCAAAAATGATATAAAAGTGTAAAATAAAGCCCATTAACATCCAAAATAGATAATATAATAGCATGGAGCAATCAAAAATTATAGATACATTGCAGACATATCATGGTGCAGATGTGTCGTTGTCTCTCGTCCGCGTTCATTGCAAGAACGTGGACGAGGAGAAGCTGAAGCGCCTCTGAGTGATGAACAAGAAGAACCTCAAGTTTGAGGATTTCATGGAGACCTTCATTGAAGATGCCACACGCATCACCGATGGGATCGACCTAGAGACCTTTGTCGAGCCAGCCAGCCCTCCGCCTGAGGCCTAAACATTTGGTTAAATTTGCCCGGAATGCCGGGTGGATGATGTAATAAAATACTTTGCCAAGCCTTAGGCCCGTTTAGCTTTTGAAACATTCAAATGGATCGAATCTTTGGTTTGAGAAATTTTAAGTCTCTATTTGCTTCTTGTGTTCTGTTTGGTCTTTAGGCGAAAGTTGGTTCGTAGGTAAGCCCCCGAATGTGGAGCAGATCCTCACCCGGACTGTATTTTTGACTTAGGTGAAAGCTAGTTCGCAGCTAATCCCCCGAGTGTGGAGCATATCCCCACTCAGATTGCATTTTTAACTTAGGCGATAACTGGTTCGCAGCTAAGCCCCCGAGTGTGGAGAAGATCCTCACTAGGATTATATTTTTAACTTAGGCGAAAACTGGTTCGTAGCTAAGCCCCCAAGTGTGGAGCATATCCTCACTCAGATTGTATTTTTAACTTAGGCGAAAGCTGGTTCGTAGCTAAGCCCCCGAGTGTGGAACAGATCCTCACCCGGATTGTATTTTTAACTTAGGCAAAAACTGGTTCGCAGCTAAGCCCCCGAGTGTGGAACAGATCCTCGCTCGGATTTTTTTTAACTTAGGCGAAAACTGGTTTGCGGCTAAGCCCTCTCCTCTCTACACCCGTTGGAGGTAGAACTAGACGATATATGGGAAAAGCAAGAGTTTTATTCATCTAAGTTCATTCGGACTAACTATTACAAAGGAGAAAATTTATTTTAAGTGTAAAACTTGTGGAGCAGTGATACGTCTCCAACATATCTATAATTTTTGCTTGTTCCATTATTTTATATGATTTTTGGGACTAACCTATTAACCTAGAGCCTAGTGCCAGTTTATGTTTTTCCTTGTTTTAGAGTTTCACAGAAAAGGAATACCAAACGAAGTCCAAACGGAATAAAACTTTCGTGATGATCTTTCTTGGACCAGAAGACACCCAGGAGACTTGGAGTGCAAGTCAGAAGAGCCACGAGGTGGAGGGGGCGCCCAGGGGGGTGAGGTGCGTCCCCCAACCTTGTGGGGCCCTTGGTGGCCTCCTGACCTAGATCTTCCCCCTATATATACTCTTATACCCTCAAAACTTCTAGGGGAGCCACGAAACCACTTTTCCACCGCCGCAACCTTTTGTACCCATGAGATCCCATCTTGGGGCCTTTTCCGGCATCCTGCCAGAGTGGGATTCGATTACCGAGGGATTCTACATCAACACCATTACCTCTCCGATGAAGCGTGAGTAGTTTACCACAGACCTATGGGTCCATAGCAAGTAGCTAGATGGATTTCTCTCTCTTTGATTCTCAATACCATGTTCTCCTCGATGTTCTTGGAGATCTATTCGATGTAATACTCTTTTACGGTGTGTTTGCCAAGATCCGATGAATTGTGGATTTATGATCAGCTTATCTATGAATATTATTTGAATCTCCTCTGAATTCTTATATGCATGATTTTATATCTTTGCAAGTCTCTTCGAACTATCGATTTGGTTTGGCCAACTAGATTGGTTTTTCTTGCAATGGGAGAAGTGCTTAGCATTGGGTTCAATCTTGTGGTGCTCGACCCTAGTGACAAAGGGGGAACCGACACGTATTGTATTGTTGCCATCGAGGATAACAAGATGGGGTTTTCATCATGTTGCTTGAGTTAATCCCGCTACATCATATCATCTTACTTAATGTGTTACTCTGTTCTTATGAACATAATACTCTAGATGCAGGCAGTAGTCGGTCGATGTGTGGAGTAATAGTAGTAGATGCAGAATCGTTTCGGTCTACTTGACACGGACGTGATGCCTATATTCATGATCATTGCCTTAGATATCATCATAACTTCGTGCTTTTCTATCAATTGCTCGGCAGTAATTTGTTCGCCCACTGTAATAATTCCTTTCTTGAGAGAAGCGTCTAGTGAAACCTATGGCCCCCGGGTCTATTTTCCATCATATAAGTTTTCGATCTACAATTCTACTTTCCTATTTACTTTCTTTTGCAATCTTTTACTTTCCGTTCCATAAACCAAAAATATCAAAAATATTACTTTACCGTTTATCCATCTCTATCAGATCTCACTTTGCGAATAACCGTGAAGGGATTGACAACCCCTTGGTCGCGTTGGTTGCAAGTTGGTGTTTGTTTCTGCAGGTATTCGGTGGCTTGTCGCGTTGTCTCCTACTAGATTGATACCTTGGTTCTCAAAACTGAGGGGAATACTTACGCTACTTTGCTGCATCACCCTTTCCTCTTCAAGGGAAAAACCAATGCAAGCTCAAGAGGTAGCAAGCATATCCGTGTTCCAAGCTCTGGGATCTTCTGATTCTTTGGCGAAGTTGTAGAGTCTGTATGCTTCGTTGTGTAGGAGCTTTGATATGGTGAATGGCCCCTCCCAAGGGGGCGCCAGCTTGTGAGGCTTCTGTTGATCCACTCGGAGGACCAGGTCTCCTTCCTGGAAGGCACGCCCTCTGACATGCCTGTCATGGTAATGACGCAAATCTTGTTGGTACAACGTTGATCTTATAAGTACTAGCTAAAGTTCCTCCTCCAAAAGGTTGAGGCCATCCTGCCTTGCCTCTTCAGCTTCGGCCTCCGAGTAAAGATCCACTCGGGGAGAATTATGGAACAAGTCTCTCGGTAAAACTGCTTCTGACCCGTACACCATAAAGAACAGGGGGCGATTGGTGAATCGATTCGGGGTCGTCCGTAGACCCGGAGGATAGACCGTAGCTCGGTCACCCAGTCCCTTGCCGCGTGAGTTAAGTCGCCCATGAGGCGAGATTTCAATCCTTGGAGAATGAGCCCATTCGTTCGCTCGATTTGCCCATTCGACCGCGGGTGCGCCACAGAAGCGTAACCGACCTGAGTACCTTGGGTGTAGCAATACTGACGGAATTCATCCAAGTCAAAGTTAGACCCGTTGTTAGTGGTGATGCTGTGAGGGACTTTGAATCTGAAGATTATGTCTTTGATGAACTGAATGGTAGTGGCCGAGTTCAGCTTCTTTATTGGCTTGTCCTCGGTCCACTTGGTGAGCTTGTCCAATGCCACCAACAGGTGCGTGAAGCCACTCTCTCTGGTCTGAAGAGGGCCAACCATGTCGAGTCCCCAAACGACAAACGGCCAAGTGAGGGGAATAGTCTTCAGAGCGGACGCTGGCTTGTGCGACTGATTCTCGTAAAACTTGCACCCAACGCATTGATCCACAATATCTCGGGCAGCCTCATTGGCGACCAAGGTCCGAGAGGATGCATGGTGTCCACATGTTCCCGAGCGAATCTCTTGCAGAATTTGTTGCCCTTCCTCTAGTGATACGCATCGCTGAGTGACTCCAGTCATGCTTTTGTTGTACAATTGACCCCCCATGATGGTGAAGGCTTTAGATCGATGGAGATCTGACAAGCTTCGTCTTCATCTTCTGGGAGCTCCTGCCATAGCAGGTATGCTAGGTATGGTTCAGTCCACTCAGGAGTGATAACAAGAATCTCTTGGACTAGGTTGATTACCGTAGGGACGTCTACTTCAGTCGTATTGGAAGGACAGACGGTTGCGGGGGCTCTTCCACAAAGTGATCTTCCTTGATTGTGGGCAAGTGCAGGTGTTCAGGAACACATTCTTGGGTACTGTCTTCTAGGTCGAACCCATCTTGGACAAATCATCAGCCACTTGGTTCTTGAGGCGTGGCATGTGATGGAGTTCCAACCCTTCAAAGTGCTTCTCTAGCTTTCTGACGGTGTTGCAGTAACCAGTCATCGCCGGACTGCGGATATCCCACTCTTTCATGACTTGGTTGACCACCAGATCTGAGTCGCCATAGACCATCAATCGGCGAATTCCCAGGGAAATTTCCATTCGCAGCCCATATAGGAGAGCTTCGTATTCGGCTTCGTTATTGGAGGAGTGAAGTGAATCTGAAGCACATACCAGAGTCGATCACCTTTAGGAGACGCGAAGACCACTCCGGCCCCGGAGCCGTGGAGCAGCTTGGAGCCGTCAAAGAACATCGTCCAGTGTTTGGGAACACTTGGGACGGGTTGCTCTCGTTCAATCCATTCGACAACGAAATCTACCAGGGCTTGCAACTTGATGGCTTTCTTGGCTTCAAACTTGATGTCCAGTGAAAGGAGCTCGATGGCCCACTTAGCCACTGATACATCTCCAACGTATCTATTATTTATGAAGTATTCATGCTAATATATTATCATTCTTGGATGTTTTACAATCATTTTATAGCAACTTTATATCATTTTCTGGGACTAACCTATTGACACAGTGCCCAGTGCCAGCTGCTGTTTTTTGCTTTTTTTACATCGCAGGAAATCAATATCAAACGAAGTCCAAACACCATGATTCTTTTTGGATTTTTTATGGATCAGAAGACATACAATGGGCCAGAGCAGCACCTGGGGGTGCCTCGAGGGGGGCACAACCCACCAGGGTGCCCAGACGCGCCCAGGTGGGTTGTGCCCACCTCGGTGGCCTCCCGCACCCTCTCTTCACCCTATAAATTGTCAAATGTTCCAACACCCTCGGGGGTAACCCTAGATCAGAAGTCCCGCCGCCGCAAGGCTTTGTAGCCATGAGAAATCAATCTAGACCCCATTCTGGCACCCTGCCGAAGGGGGGAATCATCACCGGTGGCCATCTTCATCAGCCCGGGGCCACCATGATGAGGAGGGAGTAGTCCACCCTCGGGGCTGAGGGTTGTACCAGTAGCTATGTGTTTAATCTCTCTCTCTCTCTCTCTCTCTCTCTCGTGTTCTTGAGATGTCACGATCTTGATGTATCGCGGGCTTTGTTAATATAGTCAGATCATATGGTGTTTTCCCCTCTCTATCTTGTCGTGATGAATTGAGTTTTTCCCTTTGAGATTTCATTGGTATCGGATTGAATACTTTTATGGATTTGAGAGCACTTGATATATGCCTTGCATATGAATACTCATGGTGACAATGGGGTATCATATTGATTCACTTGATATGTGTTTTGGCACTCAACTCGCGGATTCCCGCGGTGACATTGGGGTAATCTATGCATAGGGGTTGATGCATGTTCTCGCCTTTTGTTTCTCCGGTAGAAATCTTGGGGCACTCTTTGAGGTTTTTTGTGTTGGCTTGGGTATTATGAATCTGAAATTATTTGGTGTTATTTTAGTACGTACTCTTGGATAGATCGATCAAAAAGAATAGCTTCGAGGTGGTTTCGTACCCTACAAACGATTTCTTCGTATGTTCTGCGCTAGATAGGTACTTCGGAGTGATTCTTCGTTGCATGTTGTGGGATGGTTATATGATCCAATTATATTAGCATTGTTGAGAGATTGCACTAGCAAAAGTACGGACCCTAGGCCTCATTTTCAAGCATTGCAATACCGTTTTTGTGCCCATTTACTATTTGCTACCTTGCTGTTTTTATTTATTCAAATTATAAAAATATATTTATACCAACCATATTACACTTTTATCACCATCTCTTCACCGAACTAGTGCACCTATACAAATAACATTGTATTTGGTGTGTTGGGGACAAAAGAGACTCTTTGTTATTTGGTTCCAGGGTTGTTTGAGAGAGACCATCTTCATCCTACGCCTCCCATGGATTGATAAACCTTAGGTCATCCATTTGAGGGAAAATTGCTATTGTCCTACAAAACTCTGTGCTTGGAGGCCCAACACAAGTCTACAAGAACAAGTTGTGTAGTAGACATCAAGCTCTTTTCTGGTGCCGTTGCCGGGAAGGTGGGTGCTTGAAGTTATATCTTTAGTTCTTGCAATTGAATCTTTTAGTTTTTTGTTTATAATTATTTTAGTTTATAAAAGAAAACTACAAATAAAATGGAGATTGGGTTACCTCGGGTTGTTATTTATCTATATAATGTCTATCTTGAGAATAAGGATTCCGATAATTGTGCTCAATTGCTAGAATAAGAATTCAATAAAATTTATGGCATAAATATGTTGGATGATGGGCATGACTGCAATGTTGTTAGTATGAATTCTATGAATATGCAAAATTCTAATGGTGATTGCACTAGTCATGACAAAAATGTTTCTTATAAGCATGTCAATTTTTGTGGAGTGCATGAAGTTTGTGAAGACGTGCCTTATAAGGAAGATAGATTTTGTAAGAAGCATAAACATGATAGAACAAATCTTCTGCTCAAAGTGATAGATGAATTTGCTACAAAATTATGTTCTCTTTGTCCTATTACTTGTGAACTTTGCAATAAGGATGGTCATCTTAATTTCCAATGCGAACTTTTTCATGACCGTATCATGGCCAAATATTGTAATGATTTGATCACCCTTGAACTTTATAATAATCTTTGTTTATTTTTGGGGAGTGAAGAATTGACACATAAAAATAGTTGGTTTGAAGTATTCATTCTCACGGATGACATTGAAACTAATCTAAAAAATATCTATATGTTTTGCATGGTAAATTGCAATGAGAATGGTTATATTGCCAACTATAGAAAGATGGGAAAACCAATAGAATATAAAAGGAATACTAATGAAAGGGTAAAGATTTCCACTTTCCCTCCTATTGTCTCTCATGATGAAATAGGTGATGAGCAGGAGCTCCCTATTCAACTAGTCTCATAAATAAGAAGCTCGAAGAAATTAATTAAACCCACACATGGTGTGGTGAAGAAGAAGAAAAGAAGAAACAATAGAGGTAAAAATATATATCTCCCAAATAATGCTGCTCCTATTACTGTTGTGCCTCATGAAAATGAATCAAAAATAATTGTGGAAGATGATGCACTTGATGATGGTTTTGTTATGCCTATTGCTTGTTGTGATAATTATGATTGGGAAGATAATGATACTTCTTATAATCTTGGAAATCTTTTTGGCATCAACATGGGAAATTATGATGATAGCAATTGCTATACCGTTGGTGCTATTCATACTATTAATGATGAGAGTGATTATGCTTATGATATGCCAAGCCACAAGTTTGGGGATGCTTTGTTTGATGAGAATGACATGTTTGAGAATTTATTTGCTGCAATTAATGTTTGTCCCAAGCTTGGGGATTCTATGTTTAATGAAGATGATCTTTTTAGTCCCCCTACTTTGAATGACCAAATTTTCTATGATGATTGCATGCCTCCTATCTATGATCAGAACAAAGTTGCTACTTATGATGATTATTGTGATGATACTTATGTTATAAAAAGTAGTTATGATTATATTTATAAAACTTGTCATAGTTATGATTACCCTTTTCCTGACATTACTCTTTTAATGTGGAAACAATTTATAGAATTCGAGCTTCATATGATACTCCCACTATTGTGAATGAGAATAAAATTGCTTATATGGAGAGTAATAAATTTTCTATGCCTTTGGATCGTGAAAAGAATGCTTTATGTGATGGTTATATTGATGAATCTATTCATGATGCTACTAAAAATTATTATGAGAGAGGAACTTATGATTCATGATGCTTTTATTATGTTTCAATCCTTATCTTTTATGTGAGCATCATTGAACTCATCATGCCTAGCTTAAAAGGCATTAAAGAAAAGCGCTTGTTGGGAGACCACCCAACACTTTTACCTACTGTTTTTGTGTGTTCACATGATTAGGCTATTGTAGTAATCATGTTTTATTTCTTTCATTTCAATAAAGTGCCAAGTAAAACCTTTGGGATGGTCTATGGTGATAGTTGAATTGATCTTGCTGAAAAACAGAAACTTTTGCGCTCAGGAAAATAATTTTCGTTTTTTACAGAAGTGCGATAAAAATCATGATTCTTTTTGCAGAAGATTAACAAAAAAATTCCAAGGTGTCCTAATATTTTAGAATTGTTGGAGTAGCAGAAGTATGGTTGGAGTACAGATTACTACAGACTATTCTGTTTTTGACAGATTCTGTTTTCAATGCATAGTTTGCTTGTTTTCTAGTTTCTATGGCTTATATTGCTCAATGTAAATTATGGAAATGATGTGCTACAGTAGGCGTTGTCTGAGAACAATTATGAATCTTGTCTTTGACAGTACCAAAGTGAATGGTTTTCTCTTTATCATACTAACCTATCTCACGAAGTTCCGTTAAGTTTTGTGTGATTGAAATTTTCATGTTTTGGGTGAGATATCGATATGAGGAGAATAAGGAGTGACAAGAACCTTAGCTTGGGGATGCCCAAGGCATCCCGTTAATATCCAAGGAGGATCCAAGCAACTAAGCTTGGGGATGCCCCGGAAGGCACCCCCTCTTTCGTCTCCAACATTATCAGAAATCTTACTTGGGGCTATATTTTTATTCATCACATGATATGAGTTTTGCTTGGAGCATCATTTTATTTAGTTTTGATTTGCTTGTTGTTATTTAGAATAATGTTTTGCATCTTTTATTTCAATAAAAGTGGCAATGATAGCCTTTACCATGCTTATCTTGCAAGTATATGAGTTGTTGTTTCAAAACAGAAAGTTTATCGTTGTTGCAAAATTTTCTGAGATAAGTCAGAATGTGATAAATGTTGGGGAACGTAGTAATTTCAAAATTTTCCTACGCACACGCAAGATCATGGTGATGCATAGCAACGGGAGGGGAGAGTGTCGTCCACGTACCCTCGTAGACCATTAAGCGGAAGTGTTATAACAACGCGGTTGATGTAGTCGTACGTCTTCACGATCGACCGGTCCTCAGCACCGAACGTACGGCACCTCCGCGTTCAGCACACGTTCAGCTCGGTGACGTCCCGTGAACTCACGATCCAGTAGAGCTCGGGGAAGAGTTTCGTCAGCACGACGGCGTGGTGACGATGTTGATGAAGCTACCGTAGCAGGGCTTCGCCTAAACACCGCTACAGTATGACCGAGGTGGATTATGGTGGAGGGGGGCACCGCACACGGCTGGAGAGATCTCAATGATCAACTTGTGTGTCTAGAGGTGCCCCCTGCCCCCGTATATAAAGGAGCAAGGGGGGAGAGGCGGCCGGCCAGGAGGTGGCGCGCCAGGAGGAGTCCTACTCCCACTGGGAGTAGGACTTCCTCCTTTCCTAGTTGGAATAGGAGAAGGGGGAAGGAGGAGGGAGAGAGGAAGGAAAGGGGGCGCCGCCCCCCCCCTCCTTGTCCAATTCGGACTAGAGGGAGAGGGGGCGCGCGGCCTGCCCTGGCAGCCCCTCCTCTCTTCCACTAAGGCCCATCATGGCCCATTAAACCCCCGCTGGGGTTCCGGTAACCCCCGGTACTCCAGTAATCCCGATTTCACCCGAAACACTTCTGATATCCAAATATAGGCTTCCAATATACAAAACTTTATGTCTCAACCATTTCAAGACTCCTCATCATGTCCGTGATCACATCCGGGACTCCGAACTACCTTCGGTACATCAAAACATATAAACTCATAAAACCGATCGTCACAGAACTTTATGCGTGCGGACCCTACGGGTTCGAGAACTATGTAGACATGACCGAGACACGTTTCCGGTCAATAACCAATAGCGGAACTTGGATGCTCATATTCACTCCTACATATTCTACAAAGATCTTTATCAGTCAAACCGCACAACACTATGCGTTGTTATCTTTGTCATCGGTATGTTACTTGCCCGAGATTCGGTCGTCGGTATCCAATACCTAGTTCAATCTCGTCACCGGTAAGTATCTTTACTCGTTCCGTAATACATCATCCTGTAACTAACTCATTAGTTATCATGCTTGCAAGGCTTATAGTGATGTGTATTACCGAGAGGGCTCGGAGATACCTCTCCGACAATCAGAGTGACAAATCCTAATCTTGATCTATGCCAACTCAACAAGTACCATCGGAAACACCTGTAGAGCACCTTTATGATCACCCAGTTATGTTGTGACATTTGGTAGCACACAAAGTGTTCCTCCGGTATTCGGGGGTTGCATAATCTCATAGTCATAAGAACATGTATAAGTCACGAAGAAAGCAATAGCAGTAAACAGACGACCAAGTGCTAAGCTAACGAAATGGGTCAAGTCAATCACATCATTCTCCTAATGATGTGATCCCATTGATCAAATAACAACTCATGTCTATGGTTAGGAAACTTAACCATCTTTGATCAATGAGCTAGTCAAGTAGAGGCATACTAGTGACACTATGTTTGTCTATGTATTCACACATGTATTGTGTTTCCGGTTAATACAATTCTAGCATGAATAATAAACATTTATCATGAAATAAGGAAATAAATAATAACTTTGTTATTGACTCTAGGGCATATTTCCTTCAATAAAATGTTGAAACTTTTTGCACAATAAACTCTGATAGATTTTCTACAGTGTGGTAAATTTTCATAATTTTTGGAGTGAAATAAGTATTGATACTCTTGCATTATTGACAGACTGTACTATTTTGGTATATTGTTGTTGTGTTTGCTTGTTTAATGATTCTATTTGAGGATAGGAGTATTAAATATGCAGAGGCATTTAGTATGCAATGTTGAATAATAATGCTAGTTATTTGCTACAGTAGAGAATGATAAGGTTTTTGCATTGGTTTATACTAACTTATTCTCATGAGTTCTTGTTGAGTTTTGTGCGAATGAAGTTTTTAAGATTTAGGGAAACCGTGATATAAAAGGAATTAAGGATACACAAAAACTAAAGCTTGGGGATGCCGAAGTCATCCCAAGGTAATATTTCAAGAAGTCTCAAGCATCTAAGCTTGGGGATGCCCCGGTAGGCATCCCACCTTTCTTCATCAACAATTATCGGTTAGTATCGGTTGAGCCTAAGTTTTTGCTTCTCCACATGAGTTGTGCTATTCTTGGAATTTCATTTTGTTTTGCTTGATGTTTTAATAAAATACTTAGATCTGAAAGTTTTTAAATAAAAGAGAGTCCTCACATAGCTACCCCTTCACTTAACTACTCGCTTGATCTTCACTTATATCTTTTTGGAGTAGCTAGTCATTTACTCTTGTGCTTCACTTATATCCTATGAGTAAATTGTTGAATAAATTGAATATCATGAAGTTGAAATCATATGTTCATATCATGCCTAGTAGTAGCTTCACATTGGGTTTAGAAAGTGAAATCTTTTGAAGCTTGACAATCACAATATTGGTCATACAAGCAATTCCTAAATGATTACTATAAGGAAGATAACTTTTACATGCAAATACACTATCTTGGAAATCTTTGTGGTTGTGAGCCCCCATCAAAATATTATATGCCAAAATTGTTGATGTTGGACAAGGAAGACAATGTAATGGTTTATGTTTGTTCATATTCACTTAGAAGTTATATTTTCTTAGATCCTTCAACATGTGGTGCTTGCCCCCCATCTTTGCTAGCCAAAAATTCCGCACCAAGTAGAGATACTACTTGTGCATCCAAAAATCTTTAAACCCACATCTTATTTTCAAGAGTCCGCCATACCTACCTAAGGATTGAGCAAGAACCTTCAAGTAAGTTGTCATCGGTGCAATGAGGCAATACAAATTGCTTCTAAAAGTATTAGATCATTTAGTGCAAGAGAAAATTGAGCGTTATACGAACTTGTGATGGCAAAGAATAAAAGTGACAGACTGCATAATAAAGGTTGCTATCATAAGGGGCAATATAACGTTACATTCTTTTGCACCAAGGGATTGAGCATACAAACAAAAAGCGCATGGCAACCTCTACTTCCCTCTGCGAAGGGCCTATCTTTTACTTTTATGTATTTACTTTCATGCAAGAGTCAAAGTTTTTCTCTCTATTCCTTTTTTCTCTTTTGGCAAGCATCATGTGGTGGGGAAAGATCTAGGCACATATATCTAGTTGGATATGGGTAGCATGAGTTATTATTGTTGACATCACCCTTGAGGTGAATATGTTGGGAGGCGAAATTATAAGCCCCTATCTTTCTATGTGTCCGGTTGAAATGTTTCGCTCATGTGTATGTGGTGAGTGTTAGCAATCATAGAAGACTATATGATGGTTGAGTATGTGGAGCTCTTACTTAAACTCTGTTGAACAAGTTGAATTACAATTGCTTGGTGACTGAGAACATAGGTTGTTGAGTTTCAAGAGATTTCGTTGTTTGAACCTTAACATGTGAATTGGTAGCTACTTTAACATGAGAAGTTTTATAGGAAAGAATTGTTGTTATGATGCTAGGAAAAGTGGTTGAAATTGTCATTGATCAAACTTGTGCACTTTGCTAGCATTCACACTTCATAAATTATTTCTTTTATCATTTACCTACTCGAGGACGAGTAGGAATTAACCTTGGGGATGCTAATATGTCTCCAACGTATATATAATTTATAAAGTATTCATGCTAATATATTATCATTCTTGGACATTTTACAATCATTTTATAGCAACTTTATATCATTTTTTGGGACTAACCTATTGACCCAGTGTCAGTTGTTGTTTTTTGCTTGTTTTTTACATCGCGGAAAATCAATATCAAACGGAGTCCAAACACCGCGAAACTTTTTGTGGATTTTTTATGGACTGGAAGACCTCCAATGGGCCAGAGAAACACCTGGGGGTGCCCCGAGGGGGCACAACCCACCAGGGTGCGCCTCCTCTTCGTCCTATAAATTTCCAAATACTCCAAAACCCTCGGGGGTAACCCTAGATCAGAAGTTCCGCCATCGCAAGGCTCTATAGCCATGAGAAATCAATCTAGACCCCATTCCGGCACCCTGCCGGAGGGGCGAATCATCACCGGTGGCCATCTTCATCATCCCGGCGGCCACCATGATGAGGAGGGAGTAGTCCACCCTCGGGGCTGAGGTTTTGTACCAGTAGTTATGTGTTTAATCTCTCTCTCTCTCTCTCTCGTGTTCTTGAGATGTCACGATCTTGATGTATCGCGGGCTTTGTTAATATAGTCAGATCATATTGTGTTTTCCCCTCTCTATCTTGCTGTGATGAATTGAGTTTTTCCCTTTGAGATTTCGTTGTTATCGGGTTGAATACTTTTATGGATTTGAGAGCACTTGATATATGTCTTGCATATGAATACTCATGGTGACAATGGGGTATAATATTGATTCACCTGATATGTGTTTTGGCACTCAACTCGCGGATTCCCGTGGTGACATTGGGGTAATCTATGCATAGGAGTAGATGCACGTTCTCGCCTTTTGTTTCTCCGGTAGAAATCTTGGGGCACACTTTGAGGTTCTTTGTGTTGGATTGAGTATTATGAATCTGAAATTATTTGGTGTTATTTTAGTACGAACTCTTGGATAGATCGATCGGAAAGAATAGCTTCGAGGTGGTTTCGTACCCTACAAACGATTTCTTCATATGTTCTGCGCTAGATAGGAACTTTGGAGTGATTCTTCGTTGCACATTGAGGGATGGTTATATGATCAAATTATATTAGCATTGTTGAGAGATTGCACTAGATAAAGTACAGACCCTAGGCCTCATTTTCAAGCATTGCAATACCGTTTTTGTGCTCGTTTACTATTTGCTACCTTGTTGTTTTTATTTATTCAGATTATAAAAATATATATCTATGATCCGTATTACACTTTTATCACCATCTCTTCGCTGAACTAGTGCACCTATACAAATTGCCATTGTATTTGGTGTGTTCGGGACACAAGAGACTCTTTGTTATTTGGTTGCAGGGTTGTTTGAGAGAGACCATCTTCATCCTATGGCTCCCACGGATTGATAAACCTTAGGTCATCCACTTGAGGGAAAATTGCTACTGTCCCACAAAACTCTACGCTTGGAGGCCCAACACAAGTCTACAAGAACAAGTTGCATAGTAGACATCAGCCACTCAGCCCGTGGCATCTTTGTTGTTTATGATCTCAGACAGAGGGATGTCACTTATCACTGTGACTAAGTGTTCTTGAAAGTAATGCACCACCTTTTTTGCATTTAGGTATATTTCATATACTAGCTTCTGATAATGCGGATACCTTTGTTTGGAAGGGGTCAGCACTTCAGAGATGTAGTAGACTGGTTGTTGGAGCTTGAAGGTTTTGCCTTGTTCTTCCCATTGGGCACACCCATTGGGTGTTTATGATCCAGTGAGCCGGGGCATGATGAGTGCACCCACAGGGTTTAGTCCCCGAGGCTCTTGTCGACTGGAGCAGTCGGTGGTAGTCTTAGAACTTGTGGACATTCCGCCATGAGGTTGTCTGTAGTTTTTTTAACTTAGGTGAAAACTGCAAACAGTGGGCGCCAACTATTGGGGCTACGATCCTGACAATGAGTACTAGGGGTACGAATAAGGGGAAGAACCTAGCTACGGTGCAGGTGTAACACTCGGTCTTTAGCGAGTTCAGGCCCCTCTCGGCGTAGGTAAAAGCCCTACATCTTGTGCCCTTAGGCTTGCTTTGATTTGATGGGTATGATTACAGAGATTGCTCGTGCCCTGGTTATGGAGAGGGGTGCAGCTTATATAGAGTACGCTGCAACCCCATGTCTCGCGCGCCGCCGAGGTTATTAATGACATTGAATGAGTTAGTTACTAGTGTAATGAGCCTCTACTACAATAGTTACATGTAACGATAGGTATAACTCTATTTAGTGGATGACTTAGGATTCCTCGACCGTTGCAGCTCCCATGACGTCCTCCTGCCCTCTATGTCCGAGTGGTGATCCATCAGTCGGGTGACGTGTGATCGTCCGAGTGCCGTTGAGCTGTCCGAGTGAACTTCTTGATGTATGCATCCGAATTTTGGCATGGTACAGGGACCTTCCTATGATGGTGATGGGCCCATGTGGGTCCCAAACGATGGGTCCTTAACCCTACCTGGAATAGGTGACCACATCACCTAGAGCAGCCGCCCACTGTCCCCCCCTCAAGGCCGACCCTGCTTGTTGATACGACCATTTTGCATGATGATTTTCTACTATTATTTATCTAGTTTTGAAGTTACATTTCATATTATGATACAATTCTAATGTATTTTCTCTCTTAAAGTGCAAGATACACCAAAGAAGAGGGATTACCGGTTGTTGATTCTGACCTACAAAAGCTACTACAGAGATAGCAATTCTCCAAAGCTCAAAATGAAGTGAAATTTTACGGAGATTATTTTGGAGTATATAAAAAAATACTAGAAGTAAGAAGTACCAAACAAGAGCCTTGATGGGCCCACAAGCCTTGGGGCGCCCACCCCCAGGCCATGCCAACCAGGCTTCTGGGGCCCACAGAGGTCCTCTCCCGACGCCCTTCACATATATGAAGCCATTTACCCTAGAAAAAGGAACACTTTCGAGACTAGTCGCCGCCATCTCGAGGTGAAACCAGGGCAGGAGGAGTCTTTCTATTCGGCAGAGCGGTTCTGCCAAGGAAACGTCCCTCCGGGAAGGGGAAATCGAAGCCCTCATTATTACTAACATCCTCTCGTCTAGGGAGTCTTCATCTTCATCAACATATTCACCAGCGCCATCTCATCTCCAAACCCTAGTTCATCTCTTGTGTTCAATCTTTGTATCAAACCCCATATTGGTACCTGGGGTGCTAGTAGTGTTGAGTGCATCTTGTAGTTGATGCTAGTTGGTTTACTTGGTGGAAGATATCATTGTGTTCATATTGTTGATTGCATACTTATACCTATTGAACATGTTCAATATTATGAGTTGTGAGTAGTTCAATTTGTTCTTGAGGACATGAAATAAGTCTTGTTATTAGTAATCATGTGAAGTTGATCACCGTTCAATGTTTTGATATTATGTTGTTTTGTTCTTCCTCTAGTGGTGTTATGTGAACGTCAACTACATGACACTTCGCCATTTTTGGGCCTACGGGATGGCATCGTGGATTAGTTTGTAGATGATGACTTGTGGGAGTGACTGAAACCTAAAGCCAATTTATGAATTGTTCCATGAGGGGTTGTTTTGGATCCGCATGTTTGCTCTGTTTAGATTTATCTTAATTACTTCTCTTGTATTTGTGATGCTTTCATGAAGGTATAATCACTAGTAGAAAAAGGGTCAAATGTTTAGCTCATTAGTCTCGGTTTGTATTTGAGCCGGCACTAATGTGACCAATAGTGCCGGTTCCAACGGCAAGGCGGGTGGCGCTCATTAGTACCGGTTCATGCCACGAACTAGTACTAAAGAGGTGTTGGCCTTTAGTACGGGTTGGTGGCTCCAACCGGTACTAAAGACCCCCCCCCCTTAGTACCGGTTGGAGCCACCAACCGGTACTAAAGGTGGTGGCCTTTAGTACGGGTTGGTGGCTCTAACCGGTACTAAAGACCCTCCCCCCTTTAGTACCGGTTCGATCCACCAACCGGTATTAAAGGTGGTGCGCTGCCACCCGCAGTGCACAATATTTAGTCCTACCTCGCTAGTTGAGAGGAGCTCACACCGGTTTATAAGCCCCGCCGCGGCTACCGTGTCGAGCTCCTCTCTAAGCAGGCCTTTGTGGGCCTATTGCAAGTCTTCTTCCCTGTGGGGCCTACTGGGCCATACGGGCCTGCATCTTGGCCCAACTAGAGGTTGGGTTTCTAGTCGTATGCAGGCCGTGCCGGTCCAGTAGGCGGGCTGTTTTTGCTTTATTTCAAAAAAAACAAAAAAGGGACTGAAGGTCCCCCAGACCACGGTGCGCCTCGCGCCACGTGGTGGGCCTTTGGTCCCGGTTCGTGTTGAACCGGGACTAAAGGGGGGGACCTTTAGTACCCACCCTTTAGTGTCGATTCCAGAACCGGTACTAAAGGTCCTTACGAACCGGTACTAAAAGTCGTTTATCTACTAGTGAATCGTAAGTAGGTGTAGGTTCAAGTAAGAACAGTACCTTAGCTTCGGTCCACCCACATAACACTTAGCAAGGCAATGAACATAAGTCGATGAATTGTGGTGAAAGTAACTTGATGACACTCCCGTGTGTCCTCAAGAGCATTTTAATCACTATAAGAAATATCACCAGCTTGTCCTTAGCATAATTAAGGATTGGGCCGATTGCTGCACCTTGGTACTTTTACTACTTGTTACCAATTATCTTGTTACCGAACTATCTATCAAAACTATCTTACAACACTTGTAGAGAATACCTTCCTCAAAACAGCCTATCAATTCCTTCTTCTCCTCGTTGGGGTTCGACACTCTTACTTATCGAAATGACTTTGATTGATCCCCGATACCTGTGGGTCATCTCTTCTAGACTTGCCAAAGAACAATTTGCGACAGTCCTAAGATTGCCATATGATCTACCCCGAGTGTTGGGTGGGTTCTATCAAACTTAGCTCAAAGAAAATAGGGTGAAGACTTTCGTGTCTTTAGAGCTTTGGCTCAACCCCTCCAACCAAATATAGATTTGTGCCAACAACTTAGAATTGGCTCAACAAATCATGTGTGTTCGAGCTAGCTGGTTCCTTTTCCTCGAGTCTACCTTACTTACTTTATGCATTTGGCATGGTGTGAAGAATTCTCTCTCTCTCTCTCTCTCTAGATACTTACCTATTCCACTGCTATTCTCAACACTTAGTTTTGTATTCAGTTTCATTGTAATGAAGTGCTTCTGTTTTTGTTAGACTTTTATTTGTACCGCTAATTCATTATCAGGCTATCATCTACTAATTTAACAAATACATAATCTCAATAATCACAATCATGGTTGCCCAGTATGTCTATATTTCGGAGAGAAAAAATCTATAGTAACCATACCCATCAATTATGGCATTTCGAAATATTGTACGCCAGTACAATTATTATTTTTCTTATATACATGTGTCTTGCCTTGGCACCTCACATCACTTTATCCATATTGTGCACTGAAATAATTGATCCTCATCTTGTAAAGCTGGCATTGTGGAAGCAACCAACAAATAATCAAACACAATCTGAGTCTAACTAAGATTGTTAGGTTCTTGTGATGGAACCAGTTCATCAAGTTTCAAGTCCTAAACTCGACACCGGTGCACACATTTTCTTGGATTTATTTTAATTTTCTGGCGATATTTGTTCAATGGGAAGAGACGTTTCCATCAACTACGATGCGCCTATGGTGATTTCGTCAATCTCAAGATGTAGTGCCAGCTCAGTATCCTGAAGGAGCTCGTAGGGGTGACGGCATATGCGTGCATATGAGAAACTTCGATTGTACATTGTTAAAAATAATTCAACACATGTTATATGTACTTTGCCACATGCCAGTGCATAGTATCACGTGTGGTTAAGTTGCCAAAATAAAGATGGTTTCATTATATCATGAAAGCACTTATGTACGGATATTTGAATCACAAATTATGATTTAGATGTATCTCGATGTATTTCAGTATTAAATACATCCGTTTGAGTCACACTTAATATGAGACGAAGAAAGTGCATGCGATCCATATAGCTGGGATGGCTCAATTGTTTGCCATTAGTTTGGAAGAATTTGAAAGTTTTAGGGACTCTTTCGTTCGCATCATTCTATTTTTTGCCATTAGATTGGGTTCCACTATAAAGAAAATAATGAACAAAGCAAAGAAAAATCATCCAGATTTAATGTAATAAAAACAACAAACAGAAAAAACTAAAAGTTTCTAATCTAGCTAGCTGGTGCGCACGCACCGCTAAAAGCAAAAAGTAAAAGTAAAATACGGCTCCATATGTACACAAAATGAATCAAATGTCTTGACACATTCTTTATTCTGCAAAAATGATCAGATCTATTGTAAAAGATCACCGAATATACAAAGCAAAATGACATCGAGATTCCGAATCCATCGCACGACCCGGCTTGGCCTTATCGACGATAGTTGGGAAGTCTTTGTACACGTGCCCCTAAGGACCAATGCCCCGAAGCCACAGTTGTCGCTGTTGAACCCTTGCATACATCTGAAACACCCGACACCAAATCTCGCTACATGACTAGAAATCCTAACCTCACCACCCTAAGGAGACAACAAGAATCTACGCCGGAGCTCCGTCAACTACATCCAGACGGATGAACTCAAGGAGGATCAAAGTCTAGAAGACAAAATCGAAGAAGAAGCATTGCAATCTGCCCGAGCATCGCCCCCGTGAGGACAAAAAAACCCTAACCTAGACTACTAACCGGTGCGGGGCACCGGGATTCCCCTCCCTGCCACTGGCCGCCGGAGCGGTAGGCAAAGGGGAGTCGAATCCATAGGCTCGTCGATGAAGCATGGAGGGGAGAGTTTGCCCTAGCCACCTAGGATTAGGGGAGGAAACAAGAGAGCGGTTACTTAATTTGAAAAAGGGTATGTGATGACTTCCTCTTAACACATTCTCTTTCGAACAGAAACTAGAAAACCATGAATAAGTACAGCAAATTATTTGATCCTCCACCGGAGGATGAATGCTTGAGATTTACTCCCTCCTTCGGTGAAGAGTGTATATTTGGCTTTAAAATTTGTTCACGAGGGAGTGTAATTTTATCTTCCTAATGCATTTTAAAGTAGAAAAAAATATTTCTCTCTCATCACATGATAATCAAGACCAATAATATTCTACACATGGTCTTCTTAATTTCTGCATGCACTTAGGTCATTTGGGGTTGAGTAATTAAAAAGATGAGAGATGGTGGCTTGTATCTTTTCAATGCATTTTTTTATTCACTTTATAATTTGTCCTAAAAAATTTATATGTCAATTCTCACCGGACGGGGGAGTAAGGGTTAAGTGACCATAGAAACAAAAATACTGTTCATAGTGGAAAAAAGAAACTAAGAATAGTTCTAGTAGTACGAAATTGCTATTAGCTTAAGATCGGACCTAAGCTATGTTTGTCTTGTTTCGTGACGAGATACTCCCTCTGTAAACTAATATAAGAGCGTTTAGATCATTATTTTAATGATCTAAACACTCTTATATTAGTTTACGTAGGGAGAACTTTTCTTCCCTGGCCTTCTCTTTATCGGTAGCTCGAGCTGTGAGCCCACCGGCAATTATTACGGGCGACCATTCCATGGCGTTCCACTTTCGTGAAACCCACTTTTGCAATGGTGATCATACCGGGACCACTCCGAACGGACGGACTCGGTGCAACAACCCATTCATCCGACAGCCAGCCCTCCCTCCCGTGACGTCGGCGCGCGTACAACAACTAGGTCATGCACGAAGCTCGATCTGGCTCCGTGGGAGGGGCATTCGGGTAACTCTCTCCGGGCACTCATTTCTGTTGGGGCAGGTCGCTTTGGCACCCTCTCCTCTCGCCTGTCGCGACGCGGAGACGAGGCGAGCACGGTGGCCACGTGGCGCACCGTCGCGGCGGCAGACGCTTGGCGAGCCGCGAGAGGCTGGCGCGCTGGACGGGCACGTGATGCGGGGCCCCCGTGGAGGCTGGGCTGTCGCTCTCGCCCTGTGCCTTCGCTTGCAGGATCCGATGGCAGAGGGAGCTCTGTGTGTGAGAGGAGAGAGAGGGGGAGGGGGTGTGCCGTGTTGCGGTAAGGGGAGCAGCGTCCGTGCAGGATACCGTCGGGTTAGTAATGACAGCAGTACGGCAGACCGTTGACATCTGAGGCTTCGCTTTGGGAGCCGGGAAGACGATAACTGCACTCAACTAACAGGAAAGACTGGCTAGAGGCCAAGAGGTTTCAAGTTTTGAATCCCTTCCTGTTCGCCAGATCTTTAAACATTTTCCGTCCGTGTGCCAAGTGAGACTACTACTCCTTGCTACGTCAAACGAGGCTTTTTAAATCTCTGCAGCAAGCAACTAGCTAATCTTTTTTGCGGGTGAAGGAACTAGCTAATCTTGATTTAAGGAAAAACTAATCTTGACCTGATCCATTTTTGAGGTCACGCAAAAAAAAATCACCGTAAACATTTTGAGAAATAAAAATGTTAATTAAACAATAATGCCGGCCACAAAGGCCGGCGAGAGTCCACAAGTCCATTTTTACATTAATTAAAATATTAAATAAAACTAACGAGGAGGCGCGCTGCCCTAGACGTCCTCGTCGTCGTCGTCAGGGCCGGCGAGGCGATTAGCATCAGTGCCAGGCCAGCCCAACGGAACGCCGTCGAACAGGCTCTAGCGACGTCATCCGTCGACGGTTGTACCGCCGCCGGCTAGGCTGCCCCATCGCGGGAAGGGCGCTCGTCCTCCTCCGTGTCGCGGCGCTCGTCCTCCACATCGCGCTCCAGCTGCTCGAGGTACCCGCCTTCGCAACGCTCCTCGGCCAGCCTTTGCTGCCGCCATTGCTCGAGGTAGAGCTGCTCCTGAGCCGGCGTCGCCCCCAACCAGGTTGGTGGCGCGCTGACCCACTCACGCACCACCCCGGTCCATGAGTAGCGCTCGATGGGGGTCGGTTCCGGCTCGGCCTTGACGGGGGACGACGGCCTCAAAGGTGGCACGACGCAGTCGCCGGCCGCGGAGGGGACGACGGCCTCCACAATGTGCGCCTGGTACGCCGCCTTCTCCTCCTCCTCCTTCCGTCGCTCATCCTCCTGCTTTCACGGACGGCAGCCGCCAGTGCCGCCTGGTAGGCGTCCTCCGCCTCCTGGTCCTCGTCGCTCATGACGAGGGGCTGCGGCGGGGAGCCATGCCGCACGTCGCGGACGTCGCGCCTCCTGGCCTCCTCGTGCTCGAATGCGAACCATTGCTCCCAAGCGGGAGAGTCCAATGGGTAGGCGGGGTCGCGGCGCTGCTCCGACACAGCAGCTGCCACCGGCGCCGCACCTCCTTCGCGTGCGCCCGCGCCGACTGCGCCGCCGCCGGTACTGGGATCCTCTCCAGATCCAAGTGCCAGTCGTGTGGCAGCGTCACGTCGGGATATGGGAGGGGGTCACGGTGCTCCCAGTACCGCTTAGCCTAGTGCACTGGGACGTTGATGCACTACCGAGGCCGGCGGGAAGATGCCGGCGGAGGCGAGGGGAAGTAGAGAGAAGGGGGCGGTGGGGGCGGCGGGGGTCTTGCCCTTGCCCTTGTCGGAGAAGAAGCCCATGGCGGTGGCTAGGGTTTTTCACCGACGGGGAGCACATTGGGTGGCGAGATGGGGACGGGGGCATCTGGAAGTGGATGAGGATAGACCCCCACCGCACGCTCGGATTAAAAAATGTCGACCGCCATCGCTGACGCATGGGCCCATGGTGGGCGGACGCCATTAATAAAGACGAACGCGATAGTTGGGCGGCCACCAGGTGAGGACACGGCGGACACCGAAAGGACAAGCAGCGCGTCAGCTTCTCGTCCGCGCCGATGCATTTCAGCCACAAATTTGGGCCGGAAATGGATCCGCGCGGACGCCAAGCGGACGGGTTTTGAGAATGGGTTGGCACGTTGGGCCAGCACTTCATGTCCAGGAGTAGGTGTTTGGAACACCGCTTCGGTGCATCAGCGCATTGGGCCAGCACCTGGCATGGAGTAGGTGTTTGGAACACCGCTTCATGTCTGAGGTGAAAATCATTGCTCTAGCCTTTATTAGTCATGCCTTGTAGTGGCGAACTTGCATCGTTACCTTGTTCAATGTGTTGTCTCCTTGACGTGGCGACGATGACATGAGGGCGTGTATCCTTTCTAAAGGTGTTATTGTGGAAGAAGTCGACTTAGTGGTAGGTATTATATTCATTTCTTATAATGTTTCTACTATTGGTGTTTATGTTTTGTACTCTATTTGTTGACGTGTTTGGCCTCATTGCCTTGCATTAACTTCAATAAATATGGTTGTTTGCATCTCTTTGATGCAGAGGCTGAGGGTTTCAACCTTCTTTCAAAAAAACTATTCATCTCCTCCACTGGTCGCCTTTGTATGCTTACACCACGTATAAGAAAATTAAATGCAAAGTCAGCAATGAGGAAGAAACCGCTGGTGTAACTGAGGAACCGCCAACACCTTTCATATTAGACATTGCCCTCATGGGATTGCCATACTTGACTCCTGCTTTCAGTCTCACAAATTCTCTCACCTCCTCCTTCACAACTGCGTAAAAAGGCAACTAAAAATCCCAGGTTCCACTTGGTGTTCTCCTTGCTGGTTTGGTGCCTACATCATCAAGGCGTCGTCCATGGTGCCTTGCTCACCCTCTCCCTTTTCAATCTCTATATGGGTGAAGATAACTACGCTCTTCTCTATGGAGGTTGTCTCCGGTCGGTTCACCACAATCGATCCAACCACTAGGGTCTGGAGGTGTGTTTCTTTGTGGCCCGTGGGGACGCTCTAGTACCGACGCCGACCTTAGACATGGAGTGAATGCAATGCGGGGCAGTGACTCATTCTGCCCTAGAAGGGTCAGGCTGTAGGTGACTCTGGACGAGGCGTCCTCACGTGCTTCGGGCCAGACAGTGGCGGTGAAGGCGACGAGGAGACGAAGCAAGAGCCACAACAGCAACACACGATGATGAATCTGCAGTTGCTATCCTTGGATGACCTGTTGTGGATGCTGGCGACCATGAGCCTACATGCCTTCACCTTGGAGGAACTCAAGTCTGTGACCAAGAACTTCTCCATCTCCAACTTCCTTGGTGAAGCTGGCTTTGATCTACAAGGGCTCTATCGATGGCGGCATCCATGCCGACCTCGCCCTATAGTAGGTTGTCATCAACTTCAAGTACCTAGACCATGACACCGACAACATCCAGAGGTCCACAAGAGGATGCCATAAATCTCCTCCAGATGCCTGGTGCTATCAGATGCAAAGGGAACACGTACATTCTATAACATATAGGAGCAAGAAAAAGAGAAAAGGATGCTTATGCCAACATCTAGAGGCAAGAATAACCTTTGTTTTTTATCCCACAAACCCCTATATTGCTGCATGTTTTCCTAACTTAGTCAATTGGTTGTTCTTAAGATTTGTTACATGTTTTACTATGCAGATTTATGGCAACAAAGAGGAACTGGATCCTTGGTTAACTTGTCATTCTTAATATTTGTTATATGTTTACTGAGTAGATTCATGGCAACCCTTACGGTGATAGGGTTCTGAGTATTTACGTTCCATGTATGATCATGCGATATCCATGCTTTCTGCATGTTGTAAATCTCAATTCAAGGGAAATGGAATCGGTTCGTTGTTTGTGTTTGGGCATGTGGTGCATCGACTTTAATGACACCTAAAAGCACAAGTGCTCCCTGGGTGATTTTGGTAATTAATGTCAACATATCTCTTGTTGGACTAATGGTTTTATCTAGTATGTTTCAGATAAGTTCGACAATGGAGTGGCATGGACAAGAGGATGTGGAACCCCTTCAAAATGCTAAGGACACATGTTCGCAAAAGCTCAAGACTCTTCATCTTTATTTTAGTGATCCAAGATCACACTGAGTCCATAGGAAAGTCAGTACTATTAAAAGGGGATGAGGTGTTGCTTAATGGCTTACTTGCTCAGATGCTTAGTGATATTTCTCCAAAACCCTCAACCACTTTCTCCATCCAAATATGTCCAAATCCTGAACTCCAACTCGTCCCCACCGATTCTTTCCATCTAGAGCCATCGAGTTCATATGACAGATCCATGCGAGAAACCCTAACAGTTCAGTCTCACCGATGTAGGTCTCGGTCTCACCGAGATGGCCTTGCCAGCGCTCTGTGACTTGTTGCATTTATTTCGGCCTCACCGAGTTATGCAATCGATCTCACCGAGTTGGCTTGACAGATTCTCTATTGCTTATTGCTTCACTTTGGTCTCACCGAGTTGATGCAATCGGTGCCACCGAGATGATGTTTCCCCTAACCCCTAGCACATCGGTCCCACCAAGTTGCTCGAGTCGGTCCCACCAGATTCCTAACGTTCACATTTTTGAACAGATCGGTGCCACCGAGTTTAACCATTCGGTCCCACCGAGATGAGTCAAATGTGTGTAACAGTTGGATTTTCTGTGGAGGCTATATATACCCCTCCACCCCTTCTCCATTTGTGAGAGAATCATCAGAATGTGCCTATACTTCCACCATACATTTTCCGAGAGAGAACCACGTACTCATGTGTTGAGATCAACATATTCCATTACAACCATTTGAACCTTGATTTCTAGCCTTCCCCAAGTTGCTTTCCACTCAAATCATCTTTCCATCATAGCCAAATCTGAGAGAGAGAGAGTGAGAGAGAGAGAGAGAGTTGATTGTTGGGGAGACTATCATTTGAAGCACAAGAGCAAGGAGTTCATCATCAACACACCACCTATTACCTTGTGGAGAGTGGTGTCTCCTAGATCGGTTAGGTGTCGCTTGGGAGCCTCCGTCAAGATGTGGAGTTGAACCAAGAATTTTGTAAGGGCAAGGAGACCGCCTACTTCGTGAAGATGTACCCGAGTGAGGCGAATCCTTCATGGGCGATGGCCATGGTGGGATAGACAAGGTTGCTTCTCCGTGGACCCTTCGTGGGTGGAGCCCTTCATGTTCTCCCGTAGTCATTACCCTTCGTGGGTTGAAGTCTGCATCATTGTGGACATACGATAGCACCACCTATCGGAACCACGCCAAGAATCTCCGTGTCTCCATCGCGTTTGCAAAGTCCAATCCCATCCCTTTACTTTCTTGCAACTTGTATTATTTACTCTTTCCGCTGCATATACTCTTGTCATGCTTGCTTCAAATGTACTGTGAGTGGTTTAACATGTGCCAAACTCAACCTTAACTTGAAGAAATTAAAAACTGCCACTTTTCCTTCTTAAGGGTCTAATCACCCCTTCTAGACTCCTCTTCTCGATCCTTTCAATTGGTATCAGAGCATTGGTCTCCATTGCTTTGGTTTAATCACCATTGGAGGAAGATGGATGAGTCTACATTTGGGAGTATTAGACGTAGAGTACCTATTCTTGATGGTGAGTTTTATGGTTCATGAAAAAATGAGATGCTTGAGATTTTCAATGAATATAATGTGAACAAGTATATTCTTAGCCCTTATGTGCCTCCTATTAATCCTTTGCATCCTACCCCCGATGAGTATCTTGACATGGTTTGCAATAGGACTATTGATCTTATCATTAGAGGATTGACTAGAAATTTGCTTGTGTATTTGCCTACTTTTGAATGTGCATATACTATATGGAACTACCTTGAGGAATGCTTTTCGAATTATTCCTTAAAAAATCTAGATGAAATTCTTCAAAGTTTATTGCTTCTCAAAAAATGGAGCCTAGTGATCCCAAGTTTGATGAATGTCTATTTGAGCTCTATGATCTTATGCGTGCCAAACGAAATGTTGGAGTAATTAGTAGCATCATTTCGGAGACAAATAGAATTCATAAACTTGAGCGTTGTCATGATCATAAATCTAATGAATCACTTGCTCTAGGTGATGATCACACACATGATGATGACATTGAACATGTCTATTATGATGAAGACGAAGAAAGTGATCTTGACTTCGAGGAGACTATGAGAAATCTTAGTCTCATGGCAAACTTTCATGACTACATGGCTGGAGGGAAAGAGTGGATTCCCAAGTGGATGTACTGATCATATGATCGGAGATAAAGATATGTTCCGAGAGCTTGCTAAAAACGACAGCCCACGCAAGTATGTAACTTTTGGAGATAACTCCAAGGGCAAGGTAGCTCTATCCAAAATGTTATGCTCATTGAATCTCTTGGTTACAATCTTCTTTCTGTATCTAGACTAGCCGACTTCAGTTTCAGCATTCTATTTACTGAAGTAGATTGCCAATTGTTTCGTAGAGATAATCATAATATGGTCTTTACCGGTATTCATAGAGGTGATCTATACATTGTTGATTTCACAAAGAGGGCCCAACCTTGCACTTGCTTAATTGCTAAATCTTCTAAAGGTTGGTTATGTCATAGAAGGTAGATCATGTGGGTATGCGAAATCTTGATAAGCTTATTAAAGGTGATCATATCCTTGGTGTTAAAAATGTTATATTTGACAAGGATAGAGTTTGTAGTGCTTGTCAAGCAATAAAACACATTGGATAAAGTCATCCTGTGAAGAACATCATGACCATGATAAGACCACGTGAGCTACTTCACATGGACCTCTTTGGTCCCAATGCTTATAAGAGCCTTGGTGGTAACTCTTTCGGTTTGGTCATTGTCGATGAATTTTCAAGATTTACGTGGTTGCTCTTTCTTGATGACAAATTGCAGGTCCAAAATATCTTCAAGAACTTCACCAAGAAGGCCCATTCAAGTGGAAGCCTCAACTTCGCGTCAACGTGAACCACAAGTTTATTTAGAGGCATCCACAAGTGGAACACGTCAAGACGAAGGAAATGACGAAGTACAACAAGATGAACCACCTCGACCTCCTTCTCCACCTCCACAAGCGAACGAAAATGCCACCAACAGCGAAGAAGAAGATTATGAGGATGTTCCACCCCAACCCAAGCAAAATCTCTCACGAGTTAGAGCAAGAGTCTTGAGAGATCATCCTGTCGAACAAATTTTCGATGACATTCAAACCGGGAAAATCACTCGCTCTAAAACTTGTTTAGCTAACTTTTGTGAACACTACTCATTCATTTCTAGTGTTGAACCTATGAAGGTAGAAGAAGCCCTTGAATATCTGAATTGGTTAAAAGCTATGCACGAAGAGCTACACAACTTCGAGAGCAATCAAGTGTGGACATTGGTTGAAAAGACCAACGACGATCATAATGTCATTGGAACCAAATGGGTGTTTCAGAATAATCAAGATGAAGATGGACAAGTTGTACGCAAGAAGGCCCGTCTCATCGCTCAAGGCTACACTCAAGTCGAAGGTATGAACTATGGTGAGACATATGCCCCCGTTGCTAGACTTGAGTCCATTCACATTTTACTTTCTTATGCCAATCACCATGATACCAGTTTATACCAAATGGACATTAAAAGTGCTTTTCTAAATGGTGAATTTGAGGAGGAAGTTTATGTTAAATAACGTCCTGGCTTTGTTAATCCCAAGAAACCTAATCATGTCTACAAACTTCACAAAACTCTTTATGGTCTTAAACAAGCTCCTAGAGATTGGTATAAATACTTGACTAAGTTTCTTATTAAAAATGATTTAAAATGGGAAAATTGATTCTACACTTTTTACTAAAAGAGTTAATGGTGAATAATTTGTGGGCCAAATTTATGTGGATGATATCATATTTGGTTCTAATAACCCCCATTTTAGTGAAAAGTTTGGAAGGCTAATGTCGAAGAAGTTTGAGATGTCTATGATGAGTGAACTCAAACTTTAAGAAGTTCAACATGCAACAAAGCAAAGGTATGAAAACACCCATGCCTACTAGTGTACATCTTGACTTGACTAAGGATGGCAATCCGGTTCACCAAAAGGTTTACCATTCTATGATTGGTTCATTGTTATATCTATGTGCATCCCATCCTGATATTATGCTAAGTGTGTGCATGTGTGCACGACATCAAGTGGCTCCTAAAGAGTGTCATCTTAAGGACGTAAAAAGGATAGTGAGATACTTAATCCATACACCAAACTTTGGCATTTGGTATCCTAAGAGGTCATATTTTGATCTTGTTGGCTATTCCGATTCGGACTATGCCGGTGACAAGGTTGATAGGAAGTCCACTTCGAGTACTTGTCAATTTCTTGGTAGATCCCTTGTGTCTTGGTCCTCCAAGAAACAAAACTCGGTATCCTTATCCACCACTGAAGCAGAATACATTGCCACCGGATCATGTTGTGCTCAATTACTTTGGATGACCCAAACACTTAAAGAGTATGGGATACATGTGAAACATGATCCATTGCTTTGTGAGAATGAAAGTGCTATTAAGATTGCTCATAGTCACGTGCAACATTCTCGGACTAAGTATATTGAAGTTCGTCATCATTTTATTCGTGATCATGTTGCTAAAGGAGACATAAATCTTAAGCATGTTCATACCAATAAGCAATTGGCGGATATATTCACTAAACTGCTTGATAAAAAAGATATTTTGCCATTTGAGAGGTGAATAGAATATCATTGATGCCTCAAACTTGGAATAGAGATTCCAATTGGATACATCCAAGGCATGAGCCTTTTTGTGAATAATCCTTGATATCTCTCTTATGATGATGATCATTTGTCTTGGATACATATATGCACCCTTGCATGTTATCTAACCCTTGTAGGTACTTGGATGATCCTAAATCTAGGAGATTGCAAGTCACTCACATCTTGAGCAATTTCTACATCACCAAGTATATATGGTTTGGTTGTTGAATTCAAGGAAGCATGAACTCACTCAATATATCCTTTGACTATTTCAGTATGTAAAATTTCATGATTGTCAATTTAGATACACAAGTGCTATTCCTTGCAAGACTAACCCATGTAGGAAGATGAACTTCAATCTCAAAGGGTGCTCCCAACTCCAGATGGTCTACATCAACCTTGAGCATCCAATACAAGTTCAACTACACGATCAAGATCAACACCACAACCCAATGTATGTCATTCCATCTTAGAGAAGCTTTACTCCAAGTCATGAGTTAAAGCAACTCAACAAGATGTGAACACATCAAAATGCTTAAACGAAAAATAGCAACCCCATTTTGAGCTTAAACAATGAGTATGACCTATGATAAAGTGACCTCACTTGACTCCTCAGTCAATATACTTAACATAGGTGATTTTTTGACGCCGACCATCTCTAGATGAAGTTCTCTAGTGTTCTCTTGTATCTTGTATTTCCATTGCATGTTTTCTTGCCATTGTGTCCCCTTCTAAAATGAAAAACACAAAAACCATCATCTAGATCTATTTTGTTTTCTCTGTCATTTGTTTTTTATCAAAGTTAATTCATTGCAAATCCTTATAATAATTCCTTGAAAATCCTTGTGAGATTTCATTTGCCAAGTGATTTGATTTGACAAAATTCACCGATCCAAGCCCATCGGCCAGACCGAAACACAAGGTTTCCTTGTACACGGTTCAGCAGTACAACCGACACGGACTAACTCGGTCACACCGAAGAGCACCTTCAGTGGCTTTGCTATTTAAGAGTCACCGATGAAAATATATCGGTGTCACTAATTTCAACACTGAGAAAACATTTTGCCATTCTACATTACCTATTTTCTTCAGCTACACTCAATGATTCTTTTCGTCTACCAGCATCTTAGGCAACATGCTCCTTTGTAGTGATTGATACTTCTCCAACGTATCTATAATTTTGATTGTTCCATGCTATTATATTACCTGTTTTGGATGTTTTATATGCATTAATATGCTATTTTATATTATTTTTGGGACTAACTTATTAACCTAGAGCCTAGTGCCAGTTTTCTGCTTTTCCTTGTTTTTGAGTTTAGTAGAGAAGGAATATCAAACGGAATAAAACTTCATGATGATTTTTCTTGGACCAGAAGACACCCAGAAGACTTGGAGTCCAAGCCAGAAGAGCCGCGAGGCGGCGGCAAGGGTGGAGGGCGCGTCCTAGGGGGAGGGGGCGCCCCTACCTTGTGGGCCCCTCGGGACTCTCTTAACCTAGCTCTTCATCCTATATATTCACATATATTCCAAAACCCTCAAGGGGAGCCACAAAAACACTTTTTCGCCGTCACAACCTTCTATACCCATGAGATCCCATCTAGGGGCCTTTTCTGGCAATCTACCGAAGGGGTATTCGATCACGGAGGGCATCTACATCAACCCTATTGCCCTTCATGATGAAGCGTGAGTAGTTTACCTCAGACCTGCGGGTCCATAACTAGTAGCTAGATGGCTTCTTATTTCTCTTTGATTCTCAATACCATGTTCTCCTTGATGTTCTTGGAGATCTATCCAATGTAATCTTCTTTTGCGGTGTGTTTGTCGAGATCCGATGAATTGTGGATTTATGATCAGATTATCTATGAGTATTATTTGAATCTTCTTTGAATTCTTATATGCATGATTTTATATCTTTGTATTTCTCTTCGAATTATCGGTTTGGTTTGGCCAACTAGATTGGCATTTCTTGCAATGGAGAGGTGCTCAGTTTTGGGTTCAATCTTGCGGTGTCCTCACCCAGTGACAAAGTAGGGGTAGCAAGGCATGTATTCATATTGTTGCCATCAAGGATAAAAAGATGGGGTTTTCGTCATATTACTTGAGTTTATATCTCTACATCATGTCATATTACTTAAGGCGTTACTCCATTCTTTATGAACTTAATACTCTAGATGCATGATGTATAATGGTCGATGTGTGGAGTAATAGTAGTAGATGCAGGCAGGAGTCGATCTACATGACACGGACATGATGCCTATATGCATAATAATTTCCTTTTATATCATCATAACTTTGCGCTTTTCTATCAATTGCTCGACAGTAATTTATTCACCAGCTGTATTATTTGCCTTCATGAGAGAAGCCTCTAGTGAAACCTATGCCCCCCTGGGTCTATTTCTATCATATTTGTTTCTGATCTACTATTTTGCAATCTTTTATTCTCGGATCTATAAACCAAAAAACCCAAAAATATTTTATCATTTGTTTAGTTCTATCTATCTCTATTAGATCTCACCTTTTGCAATTGACCGTGAAGGGATTGACAACTCCTTTATCGCGTTGGGTGGAAGTGTTTGATTGTTTGTGCAGGTGCATAGATTGGGGACTTGCTTGTACCTCCTACTGGTTTGATACCTTGGTTCTCTAACTGAGGGAAATACTTATCTCTACTTTGCTGCATCACCCTTTCCTCTTCAAGGGAAAAACCAACGCAAGCTCTGGAAGTAGCAGGAAGAATTTCTGGCGCCGTTGCCAGGGAGGTCTACATCAAGCCTACCAAGTACCCATCATAAACTCTCATCTCTTTCATTACATTATTCACCATTTGCCTCTTGCTCTCCTCTGCCCCACTTCTAAAACATTTTCAGAAAAATACAAAAAGATTTGCCTTTTTATTCGCCCTTTTTCCGTTTGTCTTTTCGTTTGTCTTTTGCTCGTTCGTTTGCTAGATCAATTTTTGCCACCATGTCTGAATCTAGGGAGGTAATCGCTGAAAATTTTGAGGGTCCTACTAGTATAAATCTTCAGGCAAAAATTGGATCTTGTTCATTAGATCATGAAGCTGAGGTTCCCCCAAATTACAAAGCAAAAACTTTTCATGTGGGTGATGGTAATATTATTGGGAAAAGTGTTATTCAAGAATTCTTTGATTGTATGGGAACTATCCCCATTAGTAAAAGATCTATTCTTCTCAATACAAATTGCTATGTGGATGCCATTGTCATGCTTGTTGAAAAACTAGAAAGAAAATTTGTGCACATCCATCCTGCTTTGCAAAAGGTGTTTTATGAACTTCCCAATATTAATCATCCCAAAGCTAAAAAGATTGCCACTATCATCCTTATGCGGGAATTTGATTTTATAATACAAGAGGCTAGGGAGATTTTTTGCTTTCTATAATAAAAATGTTGAACACCCTCCGATTGAAGAAATCCTCCATGATAAAGAAACTATGCGTAGTGTGGAATCTAGGGATTATCAATCTTACAACGACAATCTTAGGAGGAGGGTTCCCTACTCGGAAATCACTCAATCCTTGTACCTTGAGGCTTTCGATGAATTTGATTGGATTACTAGGGGAATTTATGTAGGATTTAATAAGGATTGGTTCGAAAAGATGATTAAGGAACCCGTTAGAAACGAGATGCGTATTTTATATGATGATATATATGGTGATGATCCAGATTACGGGTTTACGAATGTCAAAATCACTAATCAAAGTAATTTTCATGATTTAAGTTCTTCTACTATAATGGAAATAAAGGAAAGAATAGATTTGTTAAGACGAGTTTTGGAAGATTTTATGAAAAAGGAATTGCATACCGAAGATGGCAATACCTAGATCTATTACAATATGCCTAGCTAGGGGCGCTAAACAATAGCGCTTGTTGGGAGGCAACCCAATTTTGTTTTTGTTCTTAATTTTTTTGATTCTGTTTTTCAATGAATTTTTCATCATGCCTCTGGTTAGATGTGTTTTTATGTTTTAATTAGTGTTTGTTCCAAGTAAGACCTTTGGGGTGGCTTATGGTGATAGTTGATTTGATCTTGCTGAAAAACAGAAACTTTTGCGCCCAGAGAAATAATTTTAGTTCTTAACATAAGCCTGATAAAATACTGATTCTTTTTGAAGAAGATTAAGATACAAATTTCCTATGCTTTCCTAATTTTTCAGAATTTTTGGAGTTACATAAGTATTCGAGATTTACATATTGCTACAGACTGTTCCATTTTTGACAGATTCTGTTTCTATGTGTTGTTTGCTTATTTTGATGAATCTATGGGTAGTATTGGGGGGTATGAACCATGGAGAAGTTGGAATACAGTAGATATTACACCAATATAAGTAAAGAATGAGTTCACAACAGTACCAAAAGTGTTGATTTTATTTTCTTATACTAACGGATCTCATGAGTTTTCGGTTGAGTTTTGTGTTGTGAAGTTTTCAAGTTTTGCGTGAAGATTTGATGGACTATGGAATAAGGAGTGGCAATAGCCTAAGCTTGGGGATGCCCAAGGCACCCCAAGGTAATATTCAAGGACAACCAAGATCCTAAGCTTGGGGATGCCCCGGAAGGCATCCCCTCTTTCGTCTTCGTCTATCGGTAAATTTACTTGAGGCTATATTTGTATTATCCACATGATATGTCTTTTGCTTGGAGCGTCTTGTATGATATGAGTCTTTAATTTTTAGTTTGCCACAATCATCCTTTCTTTACACACCTTTTGAGAGGGACACACATGAATCGTGATTTATTAGAATACTCTATGTGCTTCACTTATATCTTTTGAGCTAGGCAATTTTGCTCTAGTGCTTCACTTATATCTTTTTAGAGCTCGGCGGTGGCTTTATTTTATAGAAATTGTTGAACTCTCTTGTTTCACTTATATTATTTTGAGAGTCTCTCTAAACAGAATGGTAAGTTGCTTTGGTTTTGAATTTAGTCCTAAATATGATGGGCATCCAAGAGGAATATAATAAAAACTTTCATATAAAGTGCATTGAATACTATGTGAAGTTTGATTCCTTATGATTGTTTTGAGATATAAATATGGTAATATTAGATTCATCCTAGTGAGTAATTGTGAATTGGTATAAATACTTGTGTTAAAGTTTGTGATTCCCGTAGCATGCACGTATGGTGAACCGTTATGTGATGAAGTCGGAGCATGATTTATTTATTGATTGTCGTCCTTTGTGTGGAGGTCGGGAGCGTGCGATGGTTAACTCCTACCAACCTCTCCCTAGGAGCATGCGTCTATTACTTTGTTTCGATAACTAATATTTTTTTGCAATAAGTATGTGACTTCTTTATGACTAATGTTGACTACATGGATTATACGCACTCTCACCCTTCCACCATTGCTAGCCTCTCTAGTACCGTGCAACTTTCGCCAGTGCATTAAACCTACCATCACCTTCCTCAAAACAACCACCATACCTACCTATTATGGCATTTACATAGCCATTTTGAGATATATTGCCATGCAACTTTCACCGTTTCGTTTATTATGACATGCTTCATCATTATCATATTGCTTTGCATGATCATGTAGTTGACATCATATTTGTGGCAAAGCCACCATTCACATTTTTTATACATGTCACTCTTGAGTCATTGCACATCCTGGTACACCGCCGGAGGCATTCATATAGAGTCATATTTTTGTTCTAGAATTGAGTTGTAAGTAAACAAAAGTGTGATGATCTTCATTATTAGAGCATTGGCCCATGTGAGGAAAGGATGAAGGAAGATATGATTCCCTCACAAGTTGGGATGAGTCTCCGGACTTTACAAAAAATAAAAGAGGCCAAAGAAGCCCACAAAAAAATAAAAGAGGCCAAAGAAGCCCACCAAAAAATGAGAGAAAAGAGAGAAGGGGCAATGTTACTATCCTTTTTCCACACTTGTGCTTCAAGGTAGCACCATGATCTTCATGTTAGAGAGTCTCCTATGTTATCACTTTCATATACTAGTGGGAATTTTTCATTATAGAACTTGTCTTGTATATTCCAATGACGGACTTCCTCAAATTGCCCTAGGTCTTCGTGAGCAAGCGAGTTGGATGCACACCCACTTAGTTTCTATTTTTTGAGCTTTCATACACTTATAGCTCTAGTGCATCCATTGCATGGCAATCCCTACTCACTCACATTGATATCTATTGATGGGCATCTCCATAGCCCGTTGACACGCCTAGTTGATGTGAGACTATCTCCTTCTTTTTTGTCTTCTCCGCAACCACCATATTCTATTCCACCTATAGTGCTATATCCATGGCTCATGCTCATGTATTGCGTGAAAGTTCAAAAAGTTTGAGAACATCAAAAGTAAGAAAAAAAATGCTTGACTAATACCGGGGTTGTGCATGATTTAATACTTTGTGTGATGAAGATGGAGCATAGACAGACTATATGATTTAGTAGGAATAACTTTCTTTGGCCATGTTATTTTGAGAAGACATGATTGCTTTATTAGTATGCTTGAAGTATTATTGTTTTTATGTCAATATTAAACTTTTTTTTAATCTTATGGATCCGAATATTCATGCCAAAATGAAGAAAATTACATGGATAAATATGTTAGATAGCATTCCACATCAAAAATTCTGTTTTTATCATTTACCTACTCGAGGACGAGTAGGAATTAAGTTTGGGGATGCTTGATATGTCTCCAACGTATCTATAATTTTTTATTGTTCCATACTATTATATTACCTATTTCGGATGTTTTATAAGCATTAATATGCTATTTTATATTATTTTTGGGACTAACTTATTAACCTAGAGCCCAGTGCCAGTTTTTGTTTTTTCCTTATTTTTGAGTTTCACGGAAAAGGAATATCAAACGGAGTCCAAACGGAAGAAAACTTCAAGATGATTTTTCTTGGACCAGAAGACACCCAGAGGACTTGGAGTCCAAGCCAGAACAGCCGTGAGGCGGCGGCAAGGGTGGAGGGTGTGCCCTAGGGGGGCGCCCCCTACCTTGTGGGCCCCTTAGGACTCTCTTGACCTAGATCTTCGTCCTATATATTCACATATATTCCAAAACTCTCAGGGGGGCCACGAAAACACTTTCCCGCCACCACAATCTTCTGTACCCGTGAGATCCCATCTTGGGGCCTTTTTCGGCAATCTCCCGGAGGGGGATTTGATCACGGAGGGCATCTACATCAACCCTATTGCCCTTCCTGATGAAGCGTGAGTAGTTTACCTTAGACCTACGGGTCCATAGCTAGTAGCTAGATGGCTTCTTTTCTCTTTGATTCTCAATACCATGTTCTCCTTGATGTTCTTGGAGATCTATCCGATGTAATCTTCTTTTGTGGTGTGTTTGTCGAGATCCGATGAATTGTGGATTTATGATCAGATTATCTATGAATATTATTTGAATCTTTTCTAAATTCTTATATGCATGATTTGATATCTTTGTCTTTCTCTTTGAATTATCGGTTTGGTTTGGCCAACTAGATTGGTATTTCTTGCAATGGGAGAGGTGCTTAGTTTTGGGTTCAATCTTGCGGTGTCCTCACCCAGTGACAAAGTAGGGGTAGCGAGGCACGTATTTGTATTGTTGCCATCAAGGATAAAAATATGGGTTTTTTGTCACATTGCTTGAGTTTATCCCTCTACATCATGTCATCTTACTTAAGGCGTTACTCCATTCTTTATGAACTTAATACTCTAGATGCATGCTGGATAGGGGTTGATGTGTGGAGTAATATTAGTAGATGCAGGCAGGAGTCGGTTTACTTGACACAGACGTGATGCCTATATGCATAATCATTACCTTTGATATCGTCATAACTTTGCACTTTTCTATCAATTGCTCGATGGTAATTTGTTCACCCACTGTATTATTTGCCTTCACGAGAGAAGCCTCTAGTGAAACCTATGGCCCCCGGGTCTATTTTCTATCATATTTGTTTCCGATCTACTATTTTGCAATCTTTTATTTCAGATTTATAAACCCAAAACCCCCAAAATATTTTATCTTTTGTTTAGTTTTATCTACCTCTAGCAGATCACACCTTTTGCAATTGGCCGTGATGGGATTGACAACCCCTTTATCGCGTTGGGTGAAAGTGTTTGATTGTTTGTGCAGGTGCATAGATTGGGGACTTGCTTGTGCCTCCTATTGGATTGATGCCTTGGTTCTCTAACTGAGGGAAATACTTATCTCTACTTTGCTGCATCACCCTTTCCTCTTCATGGGAAAAACCAACGCAAGCTCAAGAAGTAGCAGTGACTCTCAAGGACCACAGCTACTTGACTCATGTTCGTGAAGTGCCCTTCTTGGAAATTGATGTCAAAGGGGGAGAGAGAGAGCACATCAAAGCTTATCGAATCAAAGTTCATCACAAGAAAGGGAGAGCACATCTAAGCTCTTCTAGAGATGCATGTTAATATGAGGAGAGAAGTCACATGTCTTTAAGAGGGGAAAGACATGTTAGTATGATCCGATTTTATTGTTGCTCTGATTTTAGCTCAAGTATCTTTGCTCTGATTTTATCTCTCCATACCTTCTACCATTATCCAATAACAGATTCAGGGGGAGAAAGAGTCTATGCTTAAGGGGAGAAAAGTCCTTGGAACTTATTGCAAATCTTTAAATCTTTGGGGACATGTCTATGTCTAAATGAATTACTCACTTGTAGCACTCATCTATTACATGTCATCCCAGTCTTCGTAATCTTGTGGTTTTTGATATTATTTTAATTGGAGTGTTCTTGTGTTATCTTACCCTATTTTCTCAAGTCTACTCCTTCAAAAGTCAGCTCAAGAACCACAAGGTAAAGATATGCACCACACTCATGTGCATGATGATCTCTTGCTATTGCACATATTGTCTGCAAGAGGGATTCATAACCATGCATGAAGGTATGTCTTTCAACCATATTGTTTGCTCTGATGCATATAGCCAAGATACATGTAACTCATTGCTTACTGTCATGCTATTCATTCACATGTTCTTCCCTATTATATTTACATGATTGCATACATATAGGGGGAGCCTATGCATGTTACATGTTTTTCCAAAGCTTTGCTTGCTATTCTTTATATCATTTAATTAAAGCTTTGATGTATGTTGTCATCATTTACCAAAAAGGGGGATACCGAAAGCACAAGTGCTCCCTGGGTGATTTTGGTAATTAATGTCAACATATCTCTTGTTGGACTAATGGTTTTATCTAGTATGTTTCAGATAAGTTCGACAATGGAGTGCCATGGCCAAGAGGATGTGGAACCCCTTCAAAATGCTAAGGACACATGTTGGCAAAAGCTCGAGACTCTTCATCTTTATTTTAGTGATCCAAGATCACATTGAGTCCATAGGAAAGTCAATACTATTAAAAGGGGATGAGGTGTTGCTTAATGGCTTGCTTGCTCAGATGCTTAGTGATATTGCTCCAAAACCCTCAATCATTTTCTCCATCCAAATATGTCCAAACCCTCAACTCCAACTCGTCCCCACCGATTCTTTCCATCTGGAGCCACTGAGTTCATATGTCATAGCCACTGCCAGAAACCCTAACAGTTCGGTCTCACCTATACGGGTCTCGGTCTCACCAAGATGGCCTTGCCAACGCTCTCTAACTTGTTGCATTTATTTTGGTCTCACCGAGTTATGCAATCAGTCTCATCGAGTTGGCTTGACAGTTTCTTTGTTGCTTATTGCTTCACTTCGGTCTCACCGAGTTGATGCAATCGGCGCCACCAAGATGATGTTTGCCCTAAGCCCTAGCACATCGGTCCCATCGGGTTGTTCCAGTCGGTCCCACCAAGATTCCTAACGTTCACATTTTTTAACAGATTGGTGCCACCGAGTTTAACCATTCGGTCCCATCGAGATGAGTCAAATGTGTGTAACGGTTGGATTATGTGTGGAGGCTATATATACCCCTCCACCCCTTCTCCATTTGTGAGAGAGCCATCGGAACGTGCCTACACTTCCACCATACGTTTTGTTAGAGAGAACCACCTACTCATGTGTTGAGATCAAGATATTCCATTCCATCCATGTGAACCTTGATTTCTAGCCTTCCCCAAGTTGCTTTCCACTCAAATCATATTTCCACCATAGCCAAATCTGAGAGAGGGAGAGTTGAGTGTTGGGGAGACTATCATTTGAAGTATAAGAACAAGGAGTTCATCATCAACATACCATCTATTACCTTTTGGAGAGTAGTGTCTCCTAGATCGGTTAGGTGTCGCTTGGGAGCCTCCGTCAAGATGTGGAGTTGAACCAAGAAGTTTGTAAGGGCAAGGAGATCGCCTACTTCATGAAGATCTACCCAAGTGAGGTAAGTCCTTCATGGGCGATGGCCATGGTGGGATAGACAAGGTTGCTTCTTCGTGGACCCTTAGTGGGTGGAGCCCTCTGTAAACTCGCGCAACCGTTACCCTTCGTGGGTTGAAGTCCCCATCAACTTGGACGTATGATAGCACCACCTATCAGAACCACGCCAAAGATATCCGTGTCTCCATGGCGTTTGCAAACTCCAATCCCATCCCTTTACTTTCTTGCCACTTGCATGCTTTACTCTTTCCGCTGAATATACTCTTGTCATGCTTGATTTAAATGTATTGTGAGTGGTTTAACATGTACCAAACTCAACCTTAACTTGAAAAAAATTAAAAACTGTCACTTTTGCTTGTTAAGGTTCTAATCGCCCCCTCTAGACCCCTTTTCTTGATCCTTTAAACACCAATTTGGTTATTTCGGTGACTCGGGTGGATGTATAGGTGTGGTTTACCCAACATCATCCTCTTCTCTGAGCCATGGATCCTTTAGGATCGACGTCACTTATACTTCCCATCAGAGATCGACAAATTCTTAGTTTGCTTATTGATAGTATTTCGTTCGATGAAAGCACAAAACCCTAGTTGTGGCAACGTTGACATGTGATAGAGATGATGGACGACTATCCTGTGGATGGGTTCAATCTGCCTTTTAAATGGTTTTATTTTGTATTACCAATGTTCTATTGATATTAATAGAGATTCAGCTCCTTGGAGAAAAATGAGTCACTGGTTGACTAATTGTTGTAGGGGTTGATGGAAGGCACTATGCATGTAGGCCCACCTCGACGTCTGAATTGTGGATGCCTAGCTACAGTGACACATACGAAGTTGGTATGGCAAAAAAATGAATCAATCATAGTCGCCATCATATCTGCTAGGTGCATTGCATTGTAGAAATGGCTACACATCCGTAGCACAAGTTCACAACTCTACGTTGCATAAAAAACGTGGCTCACCAACGACCCCCTATATGTTTGGAACGGATGGTTCAAACACTGTTAGACTCCAACGCTATGCCTCAATTGTCAGTAGACATGGGTGGACACCTCAAATCTCGTAGTTCGAAACCAAATCTATGGGATGCCAAGGGAAGTCTGGCCAGTCCCACATCTCTCCATAGCCCATGTCTCTCACTCATATATTTTTCTCTCACAGTATGCCTGGTCCACTTTGAGTCACAACCCACAGTCCAGAAATGAGGAATACAGTTAAAATTCTCCACCCGATCGGTTGTCTGCGCACACGTGCGAATGGATTTGCGGACATTTGCGGATGTTTGTTTGATGATTGCCGTTGGGGATGCCCTTAATTCTTGGCGCTCCCCAAATCTGTCAATCAGGACGAAGGCAACACATAAACTAAGGAAACATCAAGGCTCCATGTTGGCAGATTCCGATGGGGCGATAATGTAGTAACACTCGTGACATTCAATAAATAAAACAAGATGAGAAACAAAACTACATAGTGCAAATGTCTCATAATCTAGTCAATGTTAGTACACCAATGCAACCAATTCGCTTCACTTTATATGACAATGATGATCCCCGAGTGGAGAGAGCTGCTCCCCGTGCTAGCATGGCAGCGACAACAAATAGGTATATGCAGATGGCAATCACGTTCATGCACTTCTTCGAGTTTACTCACCACCAAGTTACCGAAGGCATCGCTTATTAGCCAACATTGTTGGAGCACTTATCTTGGGCCTAGATCGCAGAGCCGATGATAATTTATCTTCATGGAACACAACAATGAAAATGAAAAAGGGACTTATCATTTGTTTCTTTGATCTATCTGGGCTAAAGATTAACTTCCACAAGAGCGGGCTCTTTTGCTTTGGATACGCCAAAGAAGAAGATAACCAATACAAGAAATTGTCTCATTGTAAATCTAGCTCTTTCCCTTTTAGATACATTGGCATTCCAATGCATTTCTGTAAACTTTTAAATTAGAAATATAAATTTATTGAAGATCGCTTTGAAAAAAAGCTTGGTTGTTGGATAGGTAAGCTTGAGTCCTATGGGGTAAGGCTTACCCTAATCAATGTTACTCTCACAAGTTTACCTATGTTGATGTTATCTTTCTTTGAAATAACTATAGGGGTAAGGAAAGATTGGAATGACATAGATCTAATTTTTTCTGGCAGTTAGATAAACATAAGCGTAAATATTGTCTAGCAAGGTTGGATGCAATTTGACGTCGAAAAGATCAAGGAGGCCCACTGGTAGAAGACCTCAAGATTAAAAATAAGTGTCAGTTTAGCAAATGGATATACAAGATACTTACTGGGGACGAGCTTTGGCAAGAATAACATAGGAATAAGTACCTTAATTCCAAAACCCTCTTTGAGGTTCAGGCAAAACTAACTGACTAGACTGTTTGGAAAGACCTCATGGGTTCCACAAGTTAAAAGAAAGAATTGCACATGGACTTTTGTGATAGGCAATGGCCTAACTACTAGGTTCATGGAAGATGTATGGCTAGGGGGAAAGTCATTAGCCATGCAATACCCGCGCCTCTATCATATTGTGTAGCAGAAACATGTCTCTAGTGCCTCTGCGATGGACCAGGTACTGTCAAATGTTAGGATTTTTACATTTCCACCCTTAACTCGAACCCACTAGTCAACTTTACCCCTAATTTAAAAGTGTGCTTAAATTTGCCCCTCTGCCGTTTGTTCCCCTTATAGGAATGCCCTTCTGTGTTGTTTCCGTCCGGTCAAATGCCTTTGACCGTCCACAAGAATTTTTTGGACATTGTTGCCTCCGCGTCCTCATGTCATTGACATGTGGGACCCACTCCAAAAAAATAAAATGAAAATACTCTTTCTCTCACCCTCTCTCCCTCACACACTCATAGATGGATCACAACTAAAAAAAGGAAAGTAGATAATGACCGATCAAACTTGATATATGGCCCACATGGCATTGCTTGTTATTTTTATCTGAAGTAAATTGTGTTAATTAAAGACCGTTCAAACTTCATTTGTCGGCAGCAACCAAATCCTGCGGCGGAGGCACACTGGGACGTCGCAAGGATGCCGACTGAGGGGACAGGGCGATAGCCCTGGCTCACCTGCGTCCAGGGTGGCAACCATTCTTGCGGTGGCTCGGGGCAAGGCAAGTGGGGGATGCGAGAAGGAGGGACAAAGTAACAGGGTGTGTGACATTGAAGAGCTCACTAGGAGCACGATGGCAATGCCGCTGGTGCTCGGGGAATATCAAAGCTACAACTTTAACCATGGCGGCCATGGCAGGGTGCGGAGCTCACGGGGAAGACAACTAGAGGTCTTGGGGTTTGCTAACGAGGATGCACATGTCTTCTGCGGTACATCAGGATGCTCGAGGCGCGACAGGAATCGACCGGCGTGCTTCAACGGAATCGAATCAAAGGCGCGGTCTGAGACCGGAGGCAGGGAAATGCGCCATTGCACTTTGTATTGGACGTCTCTGATCGAATTAGTAGGCTGTTGGGATGAGTGCATCTCGTAAGAGCTTCCTGACGAGGTGGCGACACTTGGGGTTGTCATCGGATATGTGCCTGATAGAAGACAACACCGGGATGCTCTCTAGTTCTTGCGGGAGAGGGCTAAAGGGTGGGAGAGTGAACGAGGATGATGGAGGTAGGTCTGTAGGCTCAATACAGTGTCAAGGGAAGCTAGCAGCGGAGGTAGCGCACGTTCCCCACTCTTGCCGGATTTGAGAGAGTTTTCGTGGTGAGGTAGAGATAGAGAGAGAGAGAGGTGAGATGGATAAAGAGAGTTTTCCTTTCCTTTTCTCTTTTATCTAGTTTGTCCCCACATGTAATTGAAAGAAAGGGAGGTGTGAGACAGAAAGAGATTTTCTTATTTTATATTGATGAGGGGGCCCACTCGTAAGTGACATAGGGATATTTACTTTCCTTTTTAGCTGGGTTCCACCCGTTAGTGTGAAAGGGGGTGAGAGAGAGAGAGTTTTTTCTTTTTCTTTTTTAAGAGTGGGTCTCACATATCAATGACATAAGGAGGCAGGGGCAACAATTTCCAGAAAATGTCTAGTGTGCGGTCAAAGCCCTTTGACCAGCAAAAATGATACTAAAGGACATTTATATAAGGGGAACTAATGGCTGAGGGGCACTGAGCACACTTCAAAATTAGGGGTAAATCTGATTAGTGGGTTTGAGTTAAGGGCAGAAATGTAAAAATCCCTTAAATGTTACCTTCCGAATACAACCGGTTCAGGACAAATGGACATATTGGCTAAATCTTGTTGAAATGCTTATTGTGGTCAACCTCTCACATGAAGACACATTCCGTTGGAAGTTGACTCATTCCAATTTCTTTACAGTCAAATCCATGTTTTTGGACCTTACCAATGATGGACAACCTTTTCACCACAAGTATGTTTGGAAAATGAAAGACCCATTGAAAGTAAACAAATGATGTGCTTAGACAAGAAGATCATCCTGACAAAAAGATAACCTAAAAAAAGAAACAAGCATGGATGCACTAAGTGTTGCTTCAGCGGTAACGAGGAGTCGATTCAACATCTATTCCTTCACTGCCCAGTTTCGAAGATATTATGGTGATCAATATATCTTTTAATCTACCTCTATCCATAAATAGTACAAATATGTTTGAAATATGGTTTGGGAGGGGGCGTCCCAAGTTGAAGGCTTAGGTCAGCATGGGAGTTTTTGCTTTAGTTTGGAAGACTCGTAGTGATCCTATGTTTAGCATAACAAAAGTTCCAAACAAAATTGCAGGTTATCTTAAAGGCCATCAGTTGGATCCATATGTGGTCATTACCTCTCAAGGAGGAGGAGGGGGCACCACAATCTTTGGTTGCAACTGATGGGAGATGGACAGATGGTCTTTTGGGATTTATTCAAACAATTTGGTTGGTGGACTATTAGTAGAATTAGTGATCCACAAGGGTTTTTTTCCTACATCTTTTTCTTTGGCCCTGGGCAGCCGTATGTGGCTATTTATTTGTTGAATCCTTATGGTGTCAGATTTTTAACTTTACAATAGTAAATAAGAGGTTGTGTGCATCATTCTATGCGGAGGCCGAGGGCATTCCTCTTTTATTGGAAAATGTCTTCTCTTACCATGTACCTGAAATAGCAGACTGACACAATGTGAGAGGAAAATAGCAGACTGACACAATGTGAGAGGAGAAGTTGATGGAACACCATTGTTATACTAAAGGATAACACCCGCTTTGCCGCACCGTTCTTCACTCGCGGGATTACTCTATTTTCTCTAGCAGGTTATTGTGGTCGTATGTTTTGATTTTGTTATCCGCGTTGGCTTAGATTTTAAGTATGTTATGGTGATGTATTTTTCAATTTTTATATCGTGTTGGGCTTCTATTGGAGATAGTATTTTTTGAGAGGTGAGTGAAGTTACTCGATGTGTTGTTGTGATGTCCTTACACGTTTCAACCCCAGTAACAATACATAGCCGTTGTGCGAGCCTCTTCGGAGCTCATATTCCATGTTGAAACATGAAGTTGTTGCTATAACGCTCACATGGACCGACCCATGAAGTCATCGTTCGGTTAGCTCGGGTTCCTACTCCCCCTAGCTCGCCTAGTTTTTTTTGCTCGCTCAGAAAAAATCTTAGCTTATGTTTTATTTGAAAAAGATCGTTTATATAAAATGTTCATAGTTTTTGAAAAAATAATCTTGGATTTAAAGAATGTTGTTAAAATACCTATGATATTTTAATAGAATATTCATGGATTTTTTAAATATTTGTGTATTGCAAACAATATTCACAAATTTGAAAAAGGTTTGCAAATTTAAAAATGTATTTGAACTTAAAATATCCATGAATTTATAAAAATATTCACTGTATTTTAAATGTTCATGAATTAAAATAAGGGAAAAAGGAAAACAAAAAATGTGAGTTAATAGATAGATTCGAGGAGGCTCCAAATCTGGGGACTTTAGTATCTTAATAGATAGATTCGAGGAGCTTGACAAATGCACAAGCTTGTTAATGAGCTAATTAGAAGCACAAACAATGGTTGTCGATCCGTGATTGGAGAGATCAAGATAGAAAGCTTACATGATTCAGTTGTTCAGGACTGATAATGGGGTGCTCAACGATGTAAGTGGCCACATGTAGCAAGGCTGTCCACTCATGCATCTTCAATCAAAACAAAAAATGAAGAAATAATCAACGCTCCTTCATGCGTTGCGTTCGATGTGCTCAAGCTACCTGTTGCTTTCTAGTAGAAAAATAGAGCATTGCCGTGTTTTTTAATATACGCACCAGCTGTCTTAGCTCTGAGAACAAGAAACAGGAGAGATGAAGAATGGGAGATACAAGTCGCCCTTTGTTTAAGCCGGAGATTCGCAATCAAGATAACGTTATTTGCAGCCAGGAAAGCAAAGTGAGGCAAGTGTCACCCTGATCTTATCCTGTGCTTGGGCTTTGAGCACTCTGTTTTACTGTCGCGTGTATTGAATTCACGAGCTACGTGAGCGGATAGTTTATTGTAGGAAATAAATACCGGAGCCGTAAGATATTAGTACTCCTACTTCCGTTCTGGTTTATTAGTCTCTATGATGATCTCAGTTAAAATTTGATAATATATTTGGCTAGCAAAATGATAATGCATGTCAAAATATATATTGTTCGATATGTATTTGAATATAGTACATATTGATATTATTTTTTATACATATAATTTCTATTTTATTTGTCAAACTCATGATGAAAAAATGACTCAGAATATAAGGGCATGTACAATGGTGCTATCTTAGGAGTGCCACATAGGATAAATGATGAGGTGAAGGAGAGAGAACTCGTAAGAAAATGCTTGTGTTCTCTTATTTAAGATAAGACAGGAGATGATCTCTTAGCACAATTTGTCTCATCATATTTTAAAGAATTGCTAGTTATTAAAGATAAGACTAAGATATAACTCATTGTAGACATATTTTTTTTGTCATCTTTAAATTATATGCAAAACTTAAAATAAGATTGTCTTATCAACCATCGTACATGCCCTAAGAGAACTACTAAACCACGACGGAGGAAGTACGGTGGTACACTACCGCATACACTGCCACGCGGCTTGCATGGCATTCATCGTATAAGGTACCGGAGGGGAGCCCCTATTCAGCGACCTACGCGCTGAATAGGGAGTAAGCGCACACCTCCACCCCCACCCCATTCGCCGGCCAGCCCATCTGCAGGTTGTGAGGCCCCCTGTTTTTTCCATTCCGTTTCCCTTTTTGTTTTCTCTTTTCTCTTTTGGTTTATTCTTTAAATTAACTAGTAAGTGTGCACGTGTAACGTACGTCTATTTAAACTAATAAGTGTGCACACGCAATACGCATCTATTTGGATTAACATATTATGCTAAACTTAATACAAGACAATTTATTCATAAATTTGAAATTTTCCTATAAAGTACACGATCTCTTATTTCCAACTCGTATAAATAATTTGAAATATCGTTTCTCCTTAATCAACATCTCTCCTGTATTAAAAGACCACCCACTTTTCTTAATGTATAAAATTTAAAATTATTTAGAAGATTCATCATGATTCTTTATATGCACACATTTATGCAAGTATAGTCACACATGAAAATGTCACTTAGGACAAGCTAAGGAACCGTTTCAGTGCTAACAAATTCCAGTCAAGAATTACACAAGATCGTCATGAACAGATACAGAGAGAAGTGATCTCTCTTTCTCCGAGATTGATCGAACAACAAGTTTTTGTATATATCTATCCGACACTACTACATATATACAATATAACATCTCTTATAATCCCTAACATCTAAAATCAATTTCAACTTCCACATGGCATTCTCCGTCTTTATGTATGACATGGTCAAGAAAGAATCCCGCCAATTCCTCTTGAATTGCTCGTATGCGATCATGTGGTATGAGTTCATTCCGCATCTATCACATCTAATTTAAAGAAGAGGGTCAATATATATATATGAAAGAAACTCAACATAATTGATGGTAATAAAATAAAATTGTGAATATTGTTTATGTACTAAATGACATGAGAATTACCATGACCACAAAATATCCTACATTCATCATCATCATAATCAACATGCAGTTTTTGCTTCTCTTGTATGTAGTCCAAGTTTTCTATCAGGAAAATATGTTAACTCAACTGTAGATAAGGACGGTATGAAAATACTCATGTAAAATTACAATTGCCATGTATTTGCTGGACAAACAAATACACTTATGCAAACTTCAGGCTTTTTTTAGTAAAACTTATGCGAACTTTAGTTTTTTTCATTAAAACTTATGCAAACTTCTGGTTTTTTTTTAGTGAAACGTAATTTCATGACTGCAAGTAAGGTCTTGGTTCAGCGAATTTGTCTATGAGTTCTATGTAGTCGTGAGTTGGCCATGTAATAACCGGTAGTCAGTACTTAAAAAAACAGGGATGTCTGTTACAGGTACGCGAAAATCAGTGAAAAAATAAAGAAAGAAAGAAGGCGAACGTCTCTGTGTGTGCTCCAGCGCTCCTCTGTTTCTCATTGCCTCATCTCTAGTTCCTGTACTTCTAGATGTGTCACTACCGGTGAGGTAGTGATGATAGTAAAAAAAAACACTCGATACTTACCTGATTAATGCGTGCGTGTGGTGCGTTTGCGTGAAGGCGAGCGTCTCCGTCGTTCAGGCCTGCGAGCGGCCACGGGGACCGTGTCCTCTCACCAGCTGGGCGGCATTGTCGACGTAGGTGAGTTAGTCGTCCAGCTTTGAGGCGGCGGCCTCCACGCACCGGGATTAGCTTTGGACGACGTCGTCCACGCGCGAGTACCGGACAAGCGTGTCCAATGGATCAGCAAGCGTCAGAACTGAGGGAGTCGGCGGTGCCTTCAGGCGAGTGAGATGGGGCCGTGATTAGCTTCACCTGTTGCACAGTGGCCGAGACCTGCACCGCCCTGGGGACGATGATGGTTGGCGACCAGGCGAATCTGCATGCATGGCTGTGGGGGCAGCTTTTTTTTGGCCCGCTTATACTGGTCCAAGATACTCAGCGTTGCCCCCACTTAAAGGACCTCGGCGGTGGGTGGTTGTCAGCGTGGGTGTTGTGGATGGAGCTGAAGTCGACGCGGATGCCGGTGGTTCCCGAAGACCATGCCCAGGATGTGGACGAAGTCGTTGCAGTCAGTAGAAGTGTGTTCGGAGGAAGCCGCAGCTCCTCCTCGCGTGTCTTCCATTGTGGCTCGCTTGGGTGGTGGGCTGGTGACGGCTGGCGACTCGCGATCACAATTTCCTGATAGGAGACGATAGGATGCGCTCGCGATTAGTTTCCTAATAATTAGATGCGTTCGTGGTTAGTTATCTAATAGGATACCGCCATGATTAGTTTTCCAATAATTAGATGCGTCCATGATTAATTTCCTAATATGATGACTCGTAATTATTTTCCTAATAATAGGATGCGCGTGTGATTTTTTTCCTAATAATAAGATGGGTTTGTGATTAGTTTCCTAATAATTAGATGTGTCCGTGATTAGTTTCTTAATAGGATGTGTCTGTAATTATTGTTTCCTTGACCAGGCTTGGACTTTCATATTTTCCTCCGCGGTGAAGTACGGTCAGTTAATGTAAATTGCTAAGTGCACAAAAAGAACATATTCGGTTAAGGCTAGCCGTTAGATTGAGTTTAGTGGGACTAATCATGCGGTGATAATATATCCGTGTACATTTTGTGGGGTGTACTTAAAGAAGATAATGTTTGCTCTTTTATAAGTAGTATAGATATGGAATTAAAAAAATATTCAAGCTTTCAAAATTTACAAATTTTGAAAACTAAATGTTCGAGAAATCATAAAGTGTTCCTGAATTAAATAGTCAAGATTTTGAAAAATAATCGGGAAACCAAAACATGTTCGCAGATGCAAAAAAATGTTCATCATTTTGAAAAAAAAATGTTCGCATATTCAAAACGTTCATGATTTCAACAGACAATATTTGGGAAATAAAAAAATGTTCACATGTTCAAAAAATATTCATGAGTTTCAGAAAATATTTGCCAATTCAGAAAAGAACGCGCGAAGTTTTTAAAATTGTTAACAAAATTTCAAAAACAAATCACGATAAAGAATTTCTTTCCTAATTTAAAAGAAAGTTGGCTGAGTCAGAAAATGTTCACGAAATTGAAAACATGTTCATGCATTTAAAAATATATTCCTCAAAGAAAGTTCATGAATTTCAAAATTTGATCCCAGATTTCAATAAATGTTCGTGATTAAAAAAATAAAATGTTCAACAATTCAAATTGTTTTCACAATTTCAGAAATATTATTGAATTAAAAAATATCCACAATTCAAAAATCTCATAGGATTTGCAAACGATGTTTGTGAATATGAAAAATATTAACAATTTCTAGTAATGTTCATGATTTCAAAAAAATGTTCAACATTTCAAAACATGATCACGAATTTGAAAAATGTTCGAAAAATGAAAAAGTAAAAAAGCAATGGGAAAATAAGATGAAAAAAGAAAAGAAAACAAAAACAAACAAGAAAAGAAAGAGAAATAGAAGAAAAGGAAAAATAAAAATAGAAAATAAAAAGGGAAAATGTAAAATAAAAGCCTAGGCCTGTGGGTTAAAAAAGAAATGTGATATCCCGTATGATGGAGGAGCGAAGGGTGTGAGGGTTGCGCTAGGTTGCGACCTACACACCAAATTGGAGTCACCAACCCCGCGCGCCTCCCATCATAACATTTTGTGAAATCATAATCATCCGACAAATTCACGAACATCATTGACAGATCCATGAATATTTTTTGAATTCACAAGAATTTTTATAAATTCTGAGCATTTTTTGAAACCAGTGAACATTTTTTTTGAACTGGCGAACATTTTTTACTGAATCGACAAACATTTTTAGAAATTTGGGAAGAAAATTTTAAATTCATTAAATTTTTTAAGTTGACGCACATTTTGTGAAATGCATGAAGTTTTTTCGAATTTGTGAACATTTTCTGACTCATCGATTCTTTAAAAAAATTGGGAGCAAAATTTTGAAATCGCAAATATTTTTCAAACATTGCTTAACATATTTTCAAACAACATGATTTTATTTGAATTCGCATAAATTTTTCCAAAATAATGAACATTTTCTAATTCGCCGATTTTCTTTTGAAATTGCGAACTTTTTTTGAATATGCGTACAGTTTTTTTAATCAGGAACGCTTTTGAATCCACAAACATTTTACGATTTTCTGAACAGTTTATAAATGATGAAATTTAAGTGAGTTCCCGATCATTTTTCAAATTTTCAATATTTTGAAATTTAAACTTTTTTGAAACCCTAAATAGATTGAAAGAAGAAAAATACAAAAATATGAAAAAAGGATTTTTTTTAGAAATTGAAAAAAGGAAATAAAAAACAGAGGGAGTCACGGCCCGCACATGGGCTGGACCAAGAATATTTGCAGGGGCAGGAGGATGTGCGTGGTTGCTCCCTACTCAGCGCCCAGGTCGCTAAATCGGGGCTCCTAATTCTTTTCAAAGAAACATATGTAATATTATTCATGCTCGTAAAAATTACAAGTATACTGATATGGATCTTGGATCTAGAAAATACAAAGTAACTCCTTTTATTAAGAATTACAATGAAATGTCTTGAAAACACCTTGTTCATTGTATCAATCTCTGCTAAAAGAAATACCCCAAAGACCAAGGTAAAGAAGCTGCAATTGGACTGCAGCAACGATATTGTCACACTTTCACCCGCACGAACATTATCAATAATGGTTTTTTATAACGCCTTGAGTCACCCCTCCAAAAAGATGGGAAGCCTTAATCGATGAACGTACTTAGGCTGGGGATGATGCAGGATCTTTCATTGACATCATGCCGATGAAAGATTTCAACTTCACAAAGAATCAAACCAACAAAAAAGGTTTGACACATCAACAAACACTCATCAAATCCAAATAATTAGATATGCGAGAACAAAAAACTCTCTAACGTCATGGCACCGCTAAAAGAACAAGAGTAAATTTATTCAAACAAAATACGATGATTACTAGATGATGACGAAGAAGGTAGAACTCTTCAAGATGCAAGCTCCCCCACTTCTCATCGCCAAGATGGCAACCGGAGGTGAGGGGACCAAAAATTCCCATGCAACGAAGGCGGTTGTAGCCTTAGTTCGTGTGAGACCTGATTGTGTGCTCGCATCAGACGTCGCTATAATGAGCCGACCTAGGTACCTTTAAGGCTTCGTGTTTTCCCTATTTTTATATTTTTTCCTTATCGTTCTTATTTTTAAAATATTGTAAATACATATATTCCAAAACATAAAATAAAAAATAGTGTAAAACAATTGTTAGTAGTTAAGTTCAAAACAATGTTGATAGCAATTAAAAAAAGCTTGTGACATTGCCAATTGTTAAAAGTTTCAAAAATAATGTGAGATTTAAAAGAAATTACACAGTGGAAAAAAATTGTGTAATTCAAAAAATGCTTTGTTCCATTCAAAAAAATGCATATTACATTTACAAAATGTTCATGCATTTCACAAAAAAGTTCATGATATTTTTTTAAAACGTATATACAGTCCACAAAAAGTTTGCATAGTTTTAACATATGTTTTTATCATTAAAAAATGTTTCAACGTGTATTTGAAAAATCTTCAATATCTATCTGAAAATTTGCCAAAATCATGTCTTTGAAAGAAATGTTTTAGTTGTATACCAGTTCAATGTGTATGAAAAAATATATACCAAAATCATGCATTTTGAAAACTGTTAATCGTGTACATTAAAAAGTTCTTCCAGGCGTATACAACAAATGTCCGAGACGGCGCAAAATATAGACATGTGTGGAAAAAAAGGAAAGATCTTTGCTTTGTTTTTAAGAAATATTGCCACTAAAAAAATGACATGTATTTTAAACGTGTTGAACATGTATTGGAAAAAAATGTTCAAAGCATTTTTAATGTACATCTTGTATTTAAAAACTGTTAGTGTGTATAAAAAAATGTTCCACGTATATAATAAAGATGTATATTGTATGAAACTTGACATTTATTGAAAAGGAGAAAAAAAAAGAAAACCATTGAAGAGAAACCAAAAGGGAAAATAAACCGATAAAGACGAAGAAAACAGACAAAGTGAAGAAAATCGTGGAAAATATATGAAGAAACAAAAAAACAAAGAAATCATTCAAAACAATTGAAATAGTTGATGCTACTTAACATTGATACCAAGACTAATAATTCAAAAGAAATCGCGGAAAATTTTGTTGGCGTCCTGGGAACGGGGTCCCCAGACTTGTCTACCTGCGGCCCACGGCGTGACTTCACCAGCGGCCCTGTACGGCCCATTTCAGTAGCGAACACTCAAGACCCTCGCAAGGGGCCAACCCTCGCGAGGAGGACGACGCAAGACCTCCTCGGGGACGGCCTCACCAGGCTGGCTCGCGAGAGGCGGAGAGATCGAGGCGAGGGGCACCTCGCGAGGTCCCTATGACGCAAGCCATGACGACCAAGGCTAGGCGGACGCCAGCGTGTGCAGCGTACTCGTTTTCCCTTTGGTGCTAAAGAGGCAAGCCCAGGCGAGGAGTCCCGAAGCATCAGGCAAAGGTTTTCATATCGGCGCAACAAGACCAAGACCAGTAGGACGACAAAACAGATATCACCATGAAGCCCAGGACGGCATCACCACCAAAGCCTTTGGCAGGCGAAGACCACCTTTTGTCAGGATAACTTGTACTAATTGTCTCCCTTCAAATTTGGCCATTGTTGGATCCTTCCCGCCTACATTTGGGAAGAGGATCAGGGCTTCTATAAATAGGACTAGCCACCACAGTAGAAGGGGACTCATCTTGGATCGAATCCATTCCACCCTCATACGCACCAGCTCACCAAGCTCAAGAACACCTCCCCTCAGAAGGCTGTTCTTCTGTTGTACTTGTTCATCCTCAGCCTACGAGGCAATCCACCACACCACACTGGAGTAGGGTACTACACCATATCGGTGGCCCGAACCAGTATAAACCCTGTGTCCTTTGTTCTGCGAGTTCTACGTGCTGAGCTTTGAGATTGTGGTGAGAGCGTGAGCTAGGAGGAGGAGAGATCTTCGTGTGCACCTTAGAGTTTGAAACTCAAGGGTTTTGCCGGAACCCGAAATCCGACATTTGGTGCGTTAGGTAGGGTGCGCTGAAGCTTTCCTTCCATTGATCCACGTTCCACCGCTCCACCGCATCCATGGCAGACGTGCGTCGAGCCCGCGCCGAGCGCCGGGCCGCCCTCGCCGCCCGTGTCGCTCAGACGCCCCTATCGGCGGGCCTCCCCATCGTTCTCCCTCACCCGTTGCCAACGCCGCTATCGGCCCGGCAGTGAACGAGCAACAAGTATCATCACTGCACCCTTCCGTGCGGCGGGACGGCCGCACCGCCACCCCGTCGCTGACTCCGGCCGGCTCATCGTCTCACGCTTGTCGCGCGCCCACCGACGCGCAAACCGCGCTGGTCATGGCACACGAGCTCCTGCGCTACCGCCCGGTCGATGACCTTTACGAGGACTGGCTAGACCGCATCGACGAGCTCGTCAACGCTGTTGGGAGCTCTCCTGCACAATTCCTCTCGCTGCCTCGCCCGCCTCCGGCCGCGGGAGACGTAGCTCACGGGGCGCCTCCGCCGCCCCTGCATCAAGACGCGCCCTCGCGCCGAGACGCGCAGCTCACGGAGCACCACCGCCTCCTTCGCATCAAGACGGTGTCCTCGCCCCAAGACGCCCGCGACGCGATCCGCCACGCCGCGTGCCCGCGCACCAAGAAAGAAGCTGCCGAGAAGTTCCCCGACCGCGGGAAAATGCTCCTGCGCTCTCGACACCACCACGACAAGACCGCGTGCCGCCTGCGGCGGCGGTGCACGGACATCAAGGGCAGGCTCCGCCCCTGCAGAGGGCTCCGATGGCCACAACAGGCTTCGTGCATTCACTCCCGAGCTGCGCATCATTGTTTGGCCAGGCAAGTTCAAGCCGGACCTTCCTCCACGCTACGACGGCACCCCCGACCCCGCGGAGCTCCTGCAGCTCTACGAGCTGAGCATCGAGGCGGCCAACGGCGGCGAAAAAGTCATGGCGAACTAGTTTCCCATGGCTCTCAAGGATGGCGCTCGCTCGTGGCTCCTGTACCTGCCCGCGGGATCAATCTCCTCCTGGGGTGAGATGCGTGACCGCTTCATTGCCAACTTCCAGGGCACTCACAAACCGCCCTCCGGCCACGCATGACCTGCGCTGCATCAAGCAACAGCCGGGAGAGACCCTGCAGAAGTACATCCAGTGCTTTAATAGCGTTCGCATCAAGATCCCCAAGGTGACGGACGAGGCCATCATCTCAGTGTTTTCCAATGGCATCCGTGACATCAAGATGAAGGAGGAGCTCTCCATCCATGAGGAGCTATGCACGACTCTGGAGCTGTTCAACATGGCGACCAAGTGCACAAGAGCTGAGGAAGGGCGTATCTCCCTCCTCGAGCTCCCTGCTACCGACCCAGAGGAGAAGAAAGCCAAGGTCAAGGACGTGAAGCGCAAGGGAGTAGCCGTGCTCGCGGCAGAGCCGGACACGAAGCACGGTCGGGACCACCCCGAGTCGTCCAAGAGCAGCCGTCCGTTCTGCGCCTTCCACAACGTACACAACCACAACACCAACGTTTGTCAAGAGCTCAGGGCCATCCGAGATGGACGCTTCGGTCGACGCCCCAAGCTCAGCGAACGGGGCTATGGCCGAGGAGGAGGACGAGGCGGAGGACGCTGGGACGACCGCGGCCCCCGCCAGGAATGGCCCAACCTCGTGAGGACCACTGGCAGGAGCAGCCTCATGAGGGTGCCTGGCGCGACCAGCCTCGCGAGGACCATCCTTAGGGCAATCCTGGCCTCCCTTTGCTGCCGCCACTACCAAGAAGGAACGACGACCACCATCAGGACGAGGGGGCTGGGGGCTTCCAGGAGCCACGCGCCATCGCTTGCATCTTTGGCGGTACTCAGACCCCGGCTTCCCAGCGCATCTTCAAGCAGTTCTCTCGCAAGGTGAATGCAGCCCCCCAGGCTCGAGGCCACGCGCCCGCTCAGGTGGTCCAAGTACGTCGTCACCTTCAGCTTGGCGGACCAGCTCAAATGCGCGGCGACCGCCGACGTCCTCCTGATGCTTTGTTCACCCGTCATCAACAATGTCCAAGTCACCAAGACCCTCATCAACGGCGGCGCGGGGCTCAGTGTCCTGTCTGTCGAGACGTTCGACAGCCTTCAAGTGCCCTATGATCAACTACAGCCTACCAAGCCCTTCTTAGGAGTGACCGACGGCTCCACCACCCCGATAGGGCAAGTTCGCCTCCCTGTCACATTCGGCCAGTGTGACAACTACCACACCGAGCTCATCGACTTCCATGTCACCCACATCCGCCTGTCGTACAACGCCATCCTTGGGTACCCAGCATTATCCAAGTTCATGGCAGTGACCCACCATGGCTACAACGTCCTCAAGATGCCAGGAAGCGGCGGAATCATCACAGCCCCCCGCGAAGAAAGAGATGCAGTGTGCTCCCTCGAGCACGCCTTCCAAGCCGCGACAATCGAAGATCCTGACAGCGAGGGCACACAGAACCATCCCAAGGCATCCCCAACAACAAGAAGAAGAAGCTACCCCGCACAGGGCCTCAGGAGGGTGGTGTCTCCAGAAGCGCCGCCTCAGGATCAGCGCCCGCACCTGGGGTGCCTCCCTCCCTCGCACAGGAAGGCATGCCCGGCGCCCTCCTCGGGCAAGGCTCGAGGGCTCTCTTCTGGAGGGCCTCAGACCTGGCCAACATCACGAGGGAGGCGCTCGGGCACCACGTGGAGGCGTGCTTTGCAGCACGTTTCCCTCAGGAGGGCACTAGGCGAGGACCGCCCGGCACTCAGGACTTCATCGTCAAGGCCACCCAGGAGCTTCAAGAAGCAAGGGCTATGCGCGGCAACCGCCGTCCACCTGGTGCAGCTCCCCATCCAGACGAGGATGGCGGGCTGCGCGTCTGCGTCGACATCCCAGGGGTCAATAGGGCCGCATCTCAGGAGCGCTTCTGCCTTCGCGCGTTGGGCAGTGAAGGGGTCCATCTCACAGCTATGTTCGCATGCCGTTTGGCCTGCCGAGCGTGGCAGCCGCCTTACAGCGCAACCTGTGGAGCATCCTGGCAACCCAGGAGGCCAGGCATCACACAGTCCTGGCAGAGATAGAGACGGCCCTCAAGGAACCACCTGAGCCCCCAGAGCCTCCCGAGGCTCAGGGTCATGGCAGCTCATGAGGAGCGACTTCTTCAGCGCACGCCTTCAGCTACCCCAACACTCCTTCGGCAACGAAACCAGGTGACATTTTCCAAGTTCATTTAGCTGGGAGCGCCCCTTGGGCTGCATTATTCCAAGGTCGCATGGGCCTGTCCCTGTGGCGTGTATCCTTCCGCATTTTTAGCTTACCCTACTAGGGGCGCCCCTCGGGCTGCATCATCCCCAGGCCGCTCGGGTCTGTCCCGGTGGCATGCATCGTCCTCGCGTCTATATAAGCTAGCTGGTTCCCATGCATGAGTTATTTATAGTCATCACTTGCTCGATTGTCACTCGCGCGGCTGCCCGCATCGCCAATCGGCCCCTTGCTCATCCCGCAACGGGGTCTACTCATGCTGGCACGACGCTTGTGCTTGGGTCCATCCCTGCAACACTGACAAATCTAAGCGGTCGAGCTCTAGCTCGCGGCACGCCCGCGCACGTCACCTCACCAGGCCCTCAGTGCCTTCATCTTCTCGCGTAACGACCAGTGGCAGGCCGGCAAGCGTGGTTGCAATTTGTACCCTTCTTCACGCTAACCTGCAGGAACTTCCCGAGGGTGACAACAGGTGGTACCGTGGGCTCCCTCTTTTCCCATGCAATCCGCTTGCGCGTTAAAGGGGGGCTCCTGAGCATCGCGACTCAGGAGCTCTTACTGGTTCTCCAGCCCTCACCCCCTTGCCTTGACCACGACATCGCGACCTGGCATACCAGCGGCGGCTGAGCTCGCTCGAGGGCCGGGACCCAAGGACGTAGAGCACACAGAAGAGCGTGGGAAAAAGGGGAGGCTCGCATGGGCCTAACCTGGCTACGTTATGGCCGTCAACGCACGAGTCTGGCGCTGCACAAGGAATCAACTCTGGACTGCCAAGATAAGTTTCGCACCCGGGTCGGCCAAGCGCTACGGCATAAGATTCCCACCTCTTGTAGCCCAGTTGCGGTGACGTCGCCTCCCTTTCCTACCTTTAGGTATCTGCTTGCATGCTAAAGGGGACCTCTTGAGCATCGTGCGTCAGGAGCTCTAACTGGACCTTGGGCCGCTCACCTCCTGGCCTTGACCACGGCATCACGACCTAGCATACCAGCGACGGCTGCAGCCTGCCTGGGGACCGGGACCTATCGGTGTAGAGCACCAAGCTACCACGAATTTGGAAAGGGGAGACCGAGCTGAAGCAGGACATGCATTTGTAAATCTTCGTAATAAGGGCGATATCAACAAAAGGCATTACAGACCCTTTACACGCCTCCCACGGGGTCCATCTTGATTCCTCGCAGGGAACAAAAGAAGGAAGTTTCTAGGAGCCCTATCTACACGCGCCAACGCCGCCGACGCCATCATCAACAGTGGGCCACGGGAGGCCGGCGCCGACCTCATCCAGATCAGCGGCGACGGTGGTCGGACGCCGCGGTTGCGCTCCGGGCACGATGCGAGCTCGGAGGCACGTAGTTGTCGTCGCTTGTCTCCGGAGTCTCGTCAGGCTTGGCAGAGTGGTTGGACCACCAGGAGTCACCGCTGCTGCAGGAGGAGCTGTCAGCAGGTCCGAGGACGGGCTGAGCGCTTGCTGCCGCAACATCCTGGCGGCCCCCTTCAGGGCAGCACTCCAAGTGGCGGCCTTCCTCGTCGAAGACCTTGAAGAACAGCATGAAGGCGCCGTCATACTTGAAATGGATGGCGAGCGCCCCCTCCGCGCGGCAGACGCGGGTGACCTCACCCCATCCGTGGGTCATGAAGGCCTTGCCATTGAGACGACCTCAACCTCCGCCCCCGTTGCCGGGGTGTCGCACCCAGCGTGCTACAACCACAGCTCCAGCGGCCCCCTCGGCGGCATCACCTAGGTGAAGAACAACAGAAACCGGATCCACGTGCTCGGTGGCATCGCCGCCCACACCAAGAGTTCACACGAGGAGCCCTCGGCATGGGTTCATGGGACGGCAGCGCGCGCCGCCACTGCACGGCCACCGCGGCCGTGGTGCGGGGGGCGTCGGTCCCTGCTACCTCCTCCGAAGCCCTCTGCCTGGGTGTACAAAGGCAGTGGATAGCCCCGGGGAGGCCATTCGTGCCAGGGCCTCGTCACCTCCGGCCTTACAACGGCATCGCTCGAGTGAGCCAACCTCTTCTTCGGCGGGAGAGGCCCAAGCTCTTCGCGGGATTTTTCCCCTTCTCGGCGGCGGAGAACCTCCGTATTGGCGCCATAGGTGACGCAACGTAGCAGCGAAGCAAGGAGGAAGAAGAAGAAGAAGCAGGAGGAGCGAAGGAAGAGATGGGTGACGGGGGCTCCATCCCCTTCCCATTTATAGCCAGGAGGAGGCAAACCGCCGGCCTCCACAATCTAAGGTAATAATGACCTTTTTTCTGCATGCAATAGGGACTCGTCAAGTCGGGCAGTTGCTGAGGCAGCGTGGGGAAGTGGAGACACCCACGTCCCATCAATCGCCATGCGTCAACCGAGACCGCAGGCTGTTGGGGCCCATGGCGCTCCGCAATTGCCCCTTGGCTTCGCCTCGAAGCCAAGTCCGAGCACACATTGGGCCCGGGGGCTACTGTCGGTGTCCTGGAAACGGGGGTCCCTAGACTTGCCTGCCTGCGGCTCACGACGTGGCTCCACCAGCGGCCCTGTACGGCCCATCTTCAGCTGCGAACACTGAAGACCCTCGCGAGGGGCCAAGCCTCGCGAGGCGGACGACGCAAGACCTCCTCGGGGGCGGCCTCACCAGGCTGGCTCGCGAGGGGCGGAGAGATCGAGGCAAGGGGGCACCTCATGAGGTCCCTATGACGAAAGCCATGACGACCAAGGCCAGGCGAGCGCCAGCACGCGCAGTGTACTTGTTCCCCCTTTGGTGCTAAAGAGGCAAGCGCACGCGAGGAGTCCTGAGGCATCAGGCAAAGGTTTCCATATCGGTGCAACAAGACCAAGACCAGCAGGACGGCAGGACAGAGGTCACCATGGAGCCCAGGACGGCGTCACCACCAGAGCCTTTGGCAGGTGAAGACCGCCTTTTGTCAGAATAACTTGTACTAGTTGTCTCCCTTCAAATTTGGCCGTTGTTGGATCCCTTCCCGCCTACATTTGGGAAGAGGACCAGAGCCTCTATAAATAGGACTAGCCACCACAGTAGAAGGGGACTCATCTTGGATCAGATCCATTCCACCCTCATACGCACCAGCTCACCAAGCTTAAGAACACCTCCCCTCAGGAGGTTGTTCTTCCCTTGTACTTGTTCATCCTCAGCCTACGAGGCAATCCACCACACCACACTGGAGTAGGGTATTACACCACATCGGTGGCCCGAACCAGTATAAACCCTGTGTCCTTTGTTCTGCGAGTTCTACGTGCTGAGCTTTGAGATTGTGGTGAGAGCGTGAGCTAGGAGGAGGAGAGATCTTTGTGTGCACCTTAGAGTTCGAACCTCAAGGGTTTTGCCGGAACCCGAAATCCGACATTTGGTGCGTTAGGTAGGGGTGCGCTGAAGCTTTCCTTCCATTGATCCACGTTCCACCGCTCCACCGCATCCATGGCAGACGTGCGTCGAGCCCGCGCCGAGCGTCGGGCCGCCCTCGCCGCCCGTGTCGCTCAGACGCCCCTATCGGCGGGCCTCCCCATCGTTCTCCCTCACCCATTGCCAACGCCGCTATCGGCCCGGCAGTGAATGAGCAGCAAGTATCATCACTGCACCCCTCCGTGCGGCAGGACGGCCGCACCGCCACCCCGTCGCTGACTCCGGCCGGCTCATCGTCTCACGCTTGTCGCGCGCCCACCGACGCGCAGACCGCGCTGCTCATGGAACGCGAGCTCCTGCGCTACCGCCCGGTTGATGACCTTTACGAGGACTGGCTAGACCGCATCGGCGAGCTCGTCAACGCTGCTGGGAGCTCTCCTACACAATTCCTCTCGCCGCCTCGCCTGCCTCCGGCCGCGGGAGACGTAGCTCACGGGGCACCTCCGCCACCCCTGCATCAAGAAGGCGCCCTCGCGCCGAGACACGCAGCTCACGGAGCACCACCGCCTCCTTCGCATCAAGACGGTGTCCTCGCCCCAAGACGCCCGCGGCACGATCCGCCACGCCGCGTGCCCGCGCACCAAGAAAGAAGCTGCCGAGAAGTTCCCGGACCGCTGGAAAATGCTCCTGCGCTCCCGACACCACCACGACAAGACCGCGTGCCGCCTGCGGCGGCGGTGCACGGACATCAAGGGCAGGCTCCGCCCCTGCAGAGGGCCCCGATGGCCACAGCAGGCTTCGTGCCTTCACTCCCGAGCTGCGCATCGTTGTTTGGCCAGGCAAGTTCAAGCCGGACCTTCCTCCGCGCTACGACGGCACCCCCGACCCCACGGAGTTCCTGCAGCTCTACGAGCTGAGCATCGAGGCGGCCAACAGCGGCAAAAAAGTCATGGCGAACTAGTTTCCCATGGCTCTCAAGGATGGCACTCGCTCGTGGCTCCTAAACCTGCCCGCGGGATCAATCTCCTCCTGGGGTGAGATGCGTGACCGCTTCATCGCCAACTTCCAGGGCACTCGCGACCGCCCTCCGGCCACGCGTGACTTGCGCCGCATCAAGCAACAGCCGGGAGAGACCCTGCAGAAGTACATCCAGTGCTTCAATAGCGTTCGGCACAAGATCCCCAAGGTGACGGACGAGGCCATCATCTCAGCGTTTTCCGATGGCGTCCGTGGCATCAAGATGAAGGAGGAGCTCCCTGCTACCGACCCAGAGGAGAAGAAAGCCAAGGTCAAGGACGTGAAGCGCAAGGGAGTAGCCGTGCTCGCGGCAGAGCCGGACACGAAGCACGGCCGGGACCACCCCGAGTCGTCCAAGAGCAGCCGTCCGTTCTGCGCCTTCCACAACGTACACAGCCACAACACCAATGTTTGTCAAGAGCTCAGGGCCATCCGAGATGGATGCTTCGGTCAACGCCCCAAGCTCAGCGAACGGGGCTATGGCCGAGGAGGAGGACGAGGCGGAGGACACTGGGACGACCGCGGCCCCACCAGGAATGGCCCGACCTCGTGAGGACCACTGGCAGGAGCAGCCTCATGAGGGTGCCTGGCGCGACCAGCCTCGCGAGGACCGTCCTCAGGGAAATCTTGGCCTCCCTCCACTGCCGCCACTACCAAGAAGGAACGACGACCACCATCAGGACGAGGGGGCTGGGGGCTTCCAGGAGTCCGTTCGGGGCTCCAGAAGTATAACGTGCTGAGCTTTGTTCTACGAGTTCTACGTGTTGAGCTTTGAGATTGTTGTGAGAGCGTGAGCTAGGGGGCGGAGAGATCTTCGTGCACACCCCAGAGTTCGAACCTCAAGGGTTTTGCCGGAGCCCGAAATCCGACAAATTTGTTTGTGTGATGTCATCAGTATTAAACTGAAATACATGGGTTTCGACATAAGTAATGAGACACGGATACAAGAAAGCGCCGCTTATTCTGTTGCCCTTATTAGACTTGGTATATTTCATTTTCATCATGAAAAATGCAATACTTATTCAAATAAAAACAATATCTTACTACTTAACATTGCTAGCATGCGAAAGATAAGGAACACTGTTGCAACATTGGCAAACAAAACTTACAAATAAAAGTGGAAGAGTGGAGGGCCTCGTCCTGGTGTTGAATCAGATCCAGAGTGCCGACTAGTATATCAGTATTGATCAAGGCGATGGACAATACTGTGTGCATCTGTCTGCCGGTGGGTCGCTCTCGGCTCGCCGGACGACCGGAGGTGGTCGTGCCTCACATCTCACGGCCTAATCAGAGGCCAGATCGGAGATCGCCAGCACCGACAAAAAGATGGGAATACGCTACGGTACGATGACTGTACTGGTTATTAGAGAGGCATGCATCAGCAGCAGGAGGAGAAAATGGAGAAAATGAAGGAGATCGCGGGACTTAGGCCTTCTTATTACTATAAGGCCCAGTGGCCCAACTAGTTGTTAGCAGAATAGCAGATACTACATGGGCCCGTGTAGTCAAATTCCAATTTTTGTTCGTTCACTAGTGTGGTATGCGGACTGGTGGGTCAACGACGTACGAAAATCCTGTGTAGTCAATTGACTACACAGGTATAACGTGGCTTCGCTACTGCATCACCACCTCCTGTTCTTCATCGGGAGGGCTGATCTGGAGTCCGTTCGGGGCTCCAGAGGGTGGAAATCGACGCCGTCGTCATCATCAACCTTCCTCCATCACCAATTTCATGATGCTCACCACTGGGAGTGAGTAATTCCTTCATAGGCTTGCTGGACGGTGATGGGTTGGATGATATTTAGCATGTAATCGAGTTTGTTTTGTTAGAGCTTGATCCCTAGTATCCATTATGTTCTGAGATTGATGTTTCTATGACTTTGCTATGCTTAATGCTTGTCACTAGGGCCCGAGTGTCATGATTTCAGATCTGAACCTATTATGTTTTCATGAATATATGTGTGTTCTTGATCCTATCTTGCAAGTTGTAGATACCTATTACGAGTTATGATCCGCATACCCCAAGGTGACAATAATTGGGATTCTTTCCGGTGATTACCGTAGTTTGAGGAGTTCATGTATTCACTAAGTGCTAATGTTTTGTTCTGGTTCTCTATTAAAAGGAGGCCTTAATATCCCTTAGTTTCCTTATGGATCCCGCTGCCACGGGAGGGTAGGACAAAAGATGTCATGCAAGTTCTTTTCCATAAGCATGTATGACTATATACGGAATACATACCTACATTACATTGATGAATTGGAGCTAGTTCTGTGTCGCCCTAGGTTATAACCGCTGCATGATGAATATTATCCAACACAATTATCATCGCCGATCCAATGCCTATGAGCTTTTCATACATTGATCTTTGCTAAGTTGCTTTTGTCGTGCTGCTGTTGCAATCACTACAAAATTGTTACTTCTACTATTGCCACTGTTTCCGTTACTTTGATACCAGTTTGCTATTAAATACTTTGCTGCAAATATTAAGTCTTTCAGGTGTGGTTGAATTGACAACTCAACTGCTAATACTTGTGAATATTCTTTGGCTCCCCTTGTGTCGAATCAATAAATTTGGGTTGAATACTCTACCCTCGAAAACTCTTGTGATCCCCTATACTTGTGGGTTATCAAGACCTTTTTCTGGCACTGTGGTCGGGGAGCATAGCTCTATTTGCTGAGTCACTTGGGATTTATACCTATTGATCACTATGAAGAATCTGAAAGATACTAGAACCAAGATCATTCCCTCTAATACGAGGGGAGGTAAGGAACTGCCATCACACTCTGCACTTGATTCACCTTCTGTTTTGAGTAAGCTTCCAACACCATCACCTGCTATTAATCATGATATGTCGCAAGTAATTGATGATGCTACTTCTGCTATGAATGATGCTAGTACTTTTCTTGATAAGACTATGCCACTTGGTGAATTTCTTGATGAACAACTTTCTAGAGCTAAAGATATTGAGAATGCTGAAACTGATGAAATTATTGAAACTGATGAAGTCTTTGAAACCGAACACTTTGAAACACCTATTAGATCTAGCTCTCGTAGATATGAATTGCCTGATATACCTGAGGGTTATGTTATGGATGGAGAGGTAGCTAGAGACTTTCTTGCTTGTAAGGATAAAGATGATCTTAAGAAATTGCTAGTCAAGTTGAAAGAAAAAATCTTTGAATGCTAGAATGAAATATGATCCAAAGTTTTCTACTTCAACTATCTTTGTTACTGATAAGGATTATGATTTTTCTGTCAATCCTGAGTTAATTACTTTGTTTGAATATGATCCTTTCCATGGTTATGAATCTGAAACTGTTGTGGCACATCTTACTAAACTGAATGATATAGCCACCTGATGCGGCTTGAACTACGTCAGTATTCCCCAAAGAGGAAGGGATGATGCAGCACAAGTACGGTAGGTATTTCCCTCAGTGATGAGACCAAGGTTATCGAACCAGTAGGAGAACCACGCAATACTATGTGCACGACAGCTGCACACAAAGAACAAATACTTGCAACCCGACGTAAAAGAGGGGTTGTCAATCCCTCCCGGGTAAAAGATAGGTAAAAACTGTAGTAGATTGGATAAATAGATCTCGCAGGAACGCGGCATAAAATAAATAACAATAAATTGCAACAAGGTATTTTTGGGGTTTGGATTAATAGATCTGAAAATAAAAGCAAATAAAAATAGATCTCAAAGGAAAATATGGTAAAGAAGAGACCCGGGGCCGTAGATTTCACTAATGGCTTCTTTCGAGAAAAATAGCATATGATGGGTAAACCAATTACCGTTGGGCAATTGATAGAACTTCAAATAATCATGATGATATCCAGGCAATGATCATTATATAGGCATCACGTCCAAGATTAGTAGACCGACTCCTTCCTGCATCTACTACTATTACTCCACACATCGATCGCTATCCAGCATGCATCTATTGTATTAAGTTCATGGAGAAACAGAGTAATGCAATAAGAACGATGACATGATGTAGACAAGGTCTTCTCGTATAGGAATAGACCCCATCTTGTTATCCTTAATAGCAACAATACATAGTGTCGTTTCCCCTTATGTCACTGGGATCGAGCACCATAAGATCGAACCCATCACAAAGCACCTCTTCCCATAGCAAGAAAAATCAATCTAGTCGGCCTAACTAAACCAAGGATTCGAAGAAGAAATACGAGGCTATAAGCAATCATGCATATAAGAGATCAAAGGACTCAAATAAATTCCATGGATAAAAACATAGATCTGATCATAAACTCAAAGTTCATCGGATCCCAACAAACACACCGCATAAAGATTTACATGAAATAGATCTCCAAGAGACCATTGTATTGAGAATCAGAAGAGAGAGAGAGAGAGAGGGAGAGAGAGAGAGAGGAAGCCATGTAGCTACTGACTATGGACCCATAGGTCTATAATGAACTACTCACGCATCATCAAAGAGGCACCAATGAGGATGATGAACACCTCCTGATGGTGTTTAGATTGGATTTGTGGTTTCTAGAACTTGCGGTGGCTGGAATTGTTTTTCATTGAGTCCCCTAGGGTTTCTGGAATATTGGGGCATTTATAGAGCGAATAGGCGGAGCAGGAGGCCACCGAGGTGGGCACAACCTGCCCTGGTGGGTTGTGCCCCCCTTGGGGAACCCCCGTAGTACTTATTTGACCCATTGTGTGTCTTATGGCCCAGAAAAATTCTCCAAATTTTTTTGCTGCGTTTGGACTCCGTTTGGTATTGATCTTCTGTGAAGTAAAAAACAAGAAAAAAACAACTAGCACTGGGCACTATGTCAATAGGTTAATCCTAGGAAATGATGTAAAACTGCTATAAAATGATTGTAAAACATTCAAAAATGATAATATAACAGCATGGAATAATAAAAAATTATAGATATGTGGGAGACTTATCTGAAGGAAATATGCCCTAGAGGCAATAATAAAGTTATTATTTATTTCCTTATATCATGATAAATGTTTATTATTCATGGTAGAAATGTATTAACCGGAAAGTTAGTACATGTGTGAATACATAGACAAATAGAGTGTCACTAGTATGCCTCTACTTGACTAGCTCGTTGAATCAAAGATGGTTAAGTTTCTGTAACACCCACAATGCGGCTATATCTCCCACGTGTCGGGGCACGACTTAGAGGCATAGCCGCATGGTAGGCATGTCGCAAGAGGGGTAATCTTTACACATCCCATGTACTGAATAAGAAAGGGATAAAGAGTCGGCTTACAATCGCCACTTCACACAATACAAAATATAACATACATCATCCAAAATACAATCAAAGGTCTGACTACAGAACCAAAATAAAGAAACACAACCCCAAATGCTAGATCCCCGATCGCCCCAACTGGGCTCCTCTACTGATCATCCGGAAAAGAAACATAGTAATGGCCCGAATCCTCGTCGAACTCCCACTTGAGTTCGATAGCGTCCCCTGCACTGGCATCATCGACACCTGCATCTGTTTGGAAGTATATGTGAGTAATGGTGACTCAGCAATCTCACACCCTTGCGATCAAGACTATTTAAGCTTAAAGGTAGGAAGAGGTAGTGATGTGGAGCTGCAGCAAGCACTAGCATATATGGTGGCTAACTTACGCAAAAGAAAGCGAGAAGAGAAGCAAAGCACGGTCGAGAAGCTAGAAGTGATCAAGAAGTGATCCAGAAACTACTTACGTTCAAGCATAACACGAGACCGTGTTCTCTTCCCGGACTCCACCGAAAAGAGACCATCACGGCTACACACGCGGTTGATTCATTTTAATTAAGTTAAGTGTCAGGTTTTCTACAACCGGATATTAACAAATTCCCATCTGCCCATAACCGCGGGCACGGCTTTCGAAAGTTCAAAACCCTGCAGGGTGTCCCAACTTAGCCCATCACAAGCTCTCACGGTCAACGAAGGATATTCCTTCTCCCGGGAAGACCCGATCAGTCTTAGAATCCCGGTTACAAGACATTTCGACAATGGTAAAACAAGACCAGCATGGCCGCCCGAATGTGCCGATAAATCCCGATAGGAGCTGCACATATCTTGTTCTCAGGGCACACCGGATGAGCCAGACGTCGGGTTGGCATAGACCCTGGTTGCCCAGGGGGCGCCGGACACCGCTCAGGTTGGACCAACACTTAGAGAAGCACTGAACTGGGGGTTTAAAATAAAGATGACCCTTGAGTCCGCGGAACCCAAGGGAAAAAGGCTTAGGTGGCAAATGGTAAAACCAAAGTTGAGCCTTGCTGGAGGATTTTTATTCAAGGCGAACTGTGTTCCCATAACACCCAACCGCGTAAGGAACACAAAATCAAGGAACACAACACCGGTATGACGGAAACTAGGGCGGCAAGAGTGGAACAAAACACCAGGCATAAGGCCAAGCCTTCCACCCTTTACCAAGTATATAGATGCATTAAAGTAAACAAGATATAATAATGATATCCCAACAATATCCATGTTCCAATAAGGAACAAGCTTCATCTTCACCTGCAACTAGCAACACTATAAGAGGGGCTGAGCAAAGCGGTAACATAGCCAAACAACAGTTTGCTAGGAAAGGTGGGTTAGAGGCTTGACATGGCAATATGGGAGGCATGCTATAGCAAGTGGTAGGTATCGTGGCATAGCAATAGAGCGAACAACTAGCAAGCAAAGATAGAAGTGATTTCGAGGGTATGGTCATCTTGCTTGCAAAGTTCTCAGAGTTGATGAAAGATTGTTCCTCATAAGCGTACTCAACAGGTTCCTTGATCACGTAATCGTCTCCTGGCTCTACCCAAAGCAAGAACACAAGCAAAGGACCAACAATCAATCATGGTGCAATGCGCAAGCAACATGATGCAAAACATGGCATGATATGCGAGATGTGATATGCAATGCATATGCGTGCTTCGGAAGGGAAAGATTGAACCAGGCATCAACTTGGAAAACCAAGCATGCCATTGGAAAGATGACATGATTTCGGTCGAAATCGATATAAAGACCACCGGATTCGGATGCATGGTTTGCAAATGGCAAGCAAAACAAGAATGGCACAATTCTGCGATTAACAGCACGATGCCATCTAGAATGCAACAAGAAACTAAGCTACTGCACTCCAACATAACAACAAAGCACATGGAAGTGATCTACTCAAGATGCTTGACAAAACATGAACACTGAGCTACATCTAAATCACACAAGAGCAGGTTCAAACAAGCATGGAAAAAGAGCAAAAGATATTAGCATCACAGACTTAGTGAAAATACTAACATGCTAGAAATTAACATCAGGAAGCCATGTTTAGAGCAAGCAAACAACATGCTACAGGAACAAATCATAGAAAGAAAAGGCATGTCATGAATCTACCCAAAGCATAGAACAAAAGTACCTTACTGATCATGAGCCAAAAAGGCACAAAAAATATGATGGCACTCATGTAAACATAGCTAGTTTTATTAACAGATTCAGACTTGGCAGAAAACAGAGCATGGCATAAACAGAATTATGAAGGCATCTTTGCGAGCTCAAATCACTCACCACAAAGCCTTGCATGACAAACTAAGCATACCTACAGCAAGATTACATGTTCATGAAGCTAACCACGGCAAGATCAAGTTCATAGGATGCATGGAAGAACTACAACAACCATGGCAAAATTGATTAACATGTAAAAAAATCTTCTAGGAACATTTTTTAGCAAAAGAGAGCAAGATTAAGACATGCTAGGGCACTCCATAATTGCAAACAGGAGCATGCATGGATAGAGCACAACCATATGTCCAAATCATCCTTACTGAAGCAACTCAAAACAAGCATGGATCTCACTGTAGCATCATGTTTACATGGCATAAAAATAACAGCAAGACAAAGACTTAGCAAAATCCTAAGTCACTGAAATCAGCAATAACACGAAGGCTACTTTGCATGCTTGTCCTAGTCACCACAAAGATCACAAAAACACATGGCAAGCACCCCTATAAATATGGCATGGCATAGATCAAAACACATGTAGAGCTCATGCCCATATGTAGCACACATCAAATGTGGCAAAAATGACAAATCATCATAATCTGCTAAGTAACAGGAGCTAACATTTTATAGCACTCTTGCATTAGTGATTTGGGCATCAAGATGAACTCAAACAAGCATGCCACAATGGAATGAAATGAAGAGTATCTTACAATGAACAATTTTATATATTATGAACGCAAAGCGGGGCAATATGTATGAAGTTATGATGGGTCAAACATGCACACATGAAGTTTGGAACTCAGGGACTTAGCAGTTTTTTTCACCTCATGAAAAAACTGGCAGGTCGGGGTTGGCTCCTTCTCTCGTACAGAACTGCGGGCATGGAAGTCAACGCCAGCGGGGAGGAGGCGTGGGACTCCGGCGAAGGTCGGGAAGGCCGGGAATGGGTGGATCCGGGCATGGGGACCCCGGATCCGGCCGCGGTGGTCGACGGCGGTGCCCGGGCCGAGGTGGAGAGGCGGTTCCCTGTAGACAATAGACAGCATGAGAGAGAGAGATCGTGAGGGAGAGCAAGAGCAGAAGACAGAAAGGGAAGGGAGAGGCACGGGGCCGGCCTGCTGGAGGTCTCTGGCGAGATCCCGACGGAGCTCCGGCGAGCGGCGGCGGAGCTGGATCGGGAGGCGAAGCAGGCACGCTCGGGCGCGGGATCGGGCCCTGGGCGGCCCGGGGCGGGCTCCCCATGGGCCGCGCGGGCCGGCGGCGGAGGAGAGGGCTGCAGGGTGCGTGGCACACTGTGAGTGGCTGCGGGCGGCAGCGCGGACGTGTCCGGCGATGGGGTGGACGCGTCCGGCGGCGGGAGGAGGAAGAGGCTAGGGTTTAGACTGCGAGATTTGGACGGGGTGCACATATTTATACCTAGGAGGAGGTAGGAGTGTCCAAATGAGGCGTAGTTTTCGACCACGCGATCGTGATTCGACGACGGAGGACATGGAAGGGTTATTGAGCCGTTTTGGAGGGGTGTTGGGCTGCAACACACAAGAGGCCTTTGCGGTTACCCGGTTAACCATTGGAGTATCAAACGGACTCCAAATGGCACGAAATTTGACATGCGGTCTACCGGTGGTGTACCAAGGCCGCTTGGAAAATCTCGGTCCATTCCGAGAATGTTTAACACCTGCTCATGAAAAGAGACAAAAGGGGTACGCTGGAGCACATAGGAGTGTCGGATTGCAAAACGGACAACGGGGAAAATGCTCGGATGCATGAGACGAACACGTATGTAAATGCGATGCACATGATGACATGATATGAAATGCATGACATGAACAAAATGCAAAACGAAGAAAAAACCCAACCATGAGGGAAACTCATAACTTAAAGCCGGAAATGGCAGAGTCGGAGTTACAAATATGGCAAGTTACATCTGGGGTGTTATAGTTTCCTAGCCATAGACATGAGTTATCATTTAATTAACGGGATCACATCATTAGAGAATGATGTGATTGACTTGACCCATTTCATTAGCTTAGCACGATGATCGTTTAGTTTGTTGCTATTGCTTTCTTCATGACTTATACATGTTCCTATGACCATGAGATTATGCAACTCCCGAGTACCAAAGGAACACTTTGTGTGCTACCAAACGTCACAACGTAACTGGGTGATTATAAAGGTGCTCTACAGGTGTCTCTGATGGTGCTTGTTGAGTTGGCATAGATCGAGATTAGAATTTGTCACTCCGATTGTCGGAGAGGTATCTCTGGGCCCTCTCAGTAATGCATATCACTATAAGCCTTGCAAGCATTGTGACTAATGAGTTAGTTGCGGGATGATGCATTACGGAACGAGTAAAGAGACTTGCCGGTAACGAGATTGAACTAGGTATGAGGATACCGACGACCGAATCTCAGGCAAGTAACATACTGATGACAAAGGGAACAACGTATATTGTTATGCAGTTTGACCGATAATGATCTTTGCAGAATATGTAGGAGCCAATATGAGCATCCAGGTTCCCCTATTGGTTATTGACCAAAGATGAGTCTCGGTCATGTCTACATAGTTCTCGAACCCGTAGGGTCCGCATGCTTAACATTTGGTGACAATCGGTATTATGAGTTTATGTGTTTTGATGTACCAAAGGTAGTTCGGAGTCCCGGATATGATCATGGACATGACAAGGAGTCTCGAAATGGTCGATACATAAAGATCGATATATTGGATGACTATGTTTGGACTTCGGAAGGGTTCCGAGCAAGTTCGGACAAATACCGGAGTACCGGGGGGTTACCAGAACCCCCCGAGGAGTGTAATGGGCCTATTGGGCGGAGAAGAGGAGGGGCGGCCATGGCAGGCCGCGCGCCCCCTCTCCCTCTAGTCCTAATTGGACAAGGAGGGGGAGGCGCCCCCCTTTCCTTCCCCCTCTCTCCTCCTTCCCTCTCTCCTACTCCTACTCTTGGAAGGGTTGGAGTCCTACTCCCCCCTTGGGGCGCGCTTAGGAGGGCCGGCCTCTCCCTCTCCTCCACTCCTTTATATACGGGGGAGGGGGCACCCCATAGGCAGACAAGTTGATCTTTTAGCCGTGTGCAGTGCCCCCCTCCACCATAATCCACCTTGGTCATATTGTAGCGGTGCTTAGGCAAAACCCTGCGTCAGTAGCATCATCATCACTGTCATCACGCTGTCGTGCTGACGGAACTCTCCCTCAAAGCTCTGCTGGATCGGAGTTCGTGGGACGTCACCGAGCTGAACGTGTGCTGAACTTGGAGGTGCCGTACGTTCGGTACTTGGATCGGTCGGATCGTGAAGACGTACGACTACATCATCCGCGTTCTCATAACGGTTCCACTTACGATCTACGAGGGTACGTGGACAACACTCTCCCCTCTCGTTGCTATGCATCACCATGATCTTGCGTGTGCGTAGGATTTTTTTGAATTACTGCGTTCCCCAACAGTATCAGCATCCCCAAGCTTAATTCTTGCTCGTCCTCGAGTAGGTAAATGATAAAAAACAAAATTTTGATCTGGAATGCTGGCTATCTATTCATCACATATTCGTTCCTATATAGCATGGACATTTGGACTTCTATAAGATTCAAAGCAATAGTCTAGTTTTGACATGAAGATTTCAATACTCAAGCATATCAACAAGCAACCATGTCTTTCAAAATATCAACACTAAAGCAAGCTATCCTAGCCCATTATGCTCAATCATTGATCCATTCATGAAACACACTCGCATATTAGCTACACCCAATGCTCAAGTACGATCATAGTGCCCCTTACACTGGTACGCGTCGGTCCTAAACAAACGGTTTTAACCCCTTTCCGTGACGGCATTTGGAACCATCGCCAAGTGAGTGTGTGCGATAGGGTGTCCTTCCCACACGACCCAGAAATCATCGGGGATAGGCCCTCCTGGCACCCAGGCTGGGTCCGTGTGCTATCGGGCGAGGCATCAAAACCCAATCATTTCCAAGAGTTGAAATTAGTATTTCAGACTCATGCCCATGTCGAAAGGTATGAGACCTTTGACAAGCACTTTTCCTACAAGATGGAGGAGAATAGCTCAGCTAGTGAGCATGTGCTCAGAATGTCTGAGTGCTACAATCACTTGAATCAAGTGGGAGTTAATCTTCCAGATAAGATAGTGATTGACCGAGTTCTCTAGTCACTATCACCAAGTTATTAGAACTTCGTGATGAACTATAATATGCAAGGGATAACATAAACGATTCCCAAGCTCTTCGTGATGTTGAAATCGACGAAGGTAGAAATCAAGAAAAGCATCAAATGTTGATGGTTGACAAGACCACTAGTTTTAAGAAAAGGGCAAACGGAAGAAGGGGAACTTCAAGAAGAACGGCAAGCAAGTTGCTGCTCTAGTGAAGAAGCCCAAGTCTAGACCTAAGCCTAAGACTAAGTGCTTCTACTGCAAAGGGACTGGTCACTGGAAGCATAACTACCCCAAGTATTTGGCGGATAAGAAGGGTGGCAAAGTGAACAAAGGTATATTTGATATACATGTTATTGATGTGTACTTTACTAGTGTTTATAGAAACCCCTCAGTATTTGATACTAGTTCAGTTGCTAAGATTGGTAACTCGAAACGGGAGTTGCAGAATGAACAGAGACTAGTTAAGGGTGAGGTGACGATGTGTGTTGGAAGTGGTTCCAAGATTGATATGATCATCATCGCACACTCCCTATACTTTTGAGATTAGTGTTGAACCTAAAATAAATGTTATTTGGTGTTTGCGTTGAGCATAATATGATGGGATCATGTTTATTGCAATACGGTTATTCATTTAAGTCAAAGAATAATTGTTATTCTGTTTACATGAATGAAACCTTCTGAGGTCATACACACAAGGTGAATGGTATATTGAATCTCGATCGTAGTGATACACATATTTATAATATTGAAGCCAAAAGATGCAAAGTTAATAATGATAGTGCAACTTATTTGTGGCACTACCATTTAGGTCATATTGGTGTAAAGCGCATGAAGAAAATCCATGCTGATGGGCTTTTGGAATCACTTGATTATGAATCAGTTGATGCTTGCGAACCATGCCTCATGGGCGAGATGACTAAGACTTTGTTCTCTGTAACAATGGAGCGAGCAACAGACTTGTTGGAAATAATACATACTGATGTATGCAGTCCGATGAGTGTTGAGGCTCGCGGCAGGTATCATTATTTTCTGACCTTCACAGATGATTAGAGAAGATATGGGTATATCTACTTGATGAAACATAAATCTGAAACATTTGAAAAGTTCAAATAATTTCAGAGTGAAGTTGAAAATCATCGTAACAGGAAAATAAAGTTTCTACGATCTGATCGTGGATGTCGGGGATAACTGATCCACGAACACCTATGGGGCCGGCGGACCGAGCCCCTTTCGGTTCGGCGGGGGGCGGAGGTCGCGCGAAGAGCGGATCGAGGCGAGGCACACGAGCGGTTTACCCAGCTTTGGAGCTCTCCGGAGAGATAACACTCCTACTGCTGCTTGTCTAGTTGTATTATCTGGTGTTCTTGCTCTCGAGCGAGAGAGGGATGTGTTTTCTGTGCTACGAATGAATCGAAGCCGATTGTCTGAGGCTCCGAACCGAACCGAACCCAACCGAACCCCCCCTACATTGCGCATGGGCCTCCTTTTATACGCTAAAGGGGTCACCGATAGGTGGCAACGCAGAGGAGGGTAAAAACGTAAAAAGCGAGGTAGTTGGTACAGTTGCTTGTACAGTGCACCCTACCTAACCCTGACGGCAGGGGACAAGGGCATTAAATGCCCGTCCGAGTCACCCGAACAGTGCAGAAAAGGACCGTTAGGGGCGCCACCGTCCGCCACGATGGCGTCTTGTCAGCTTCGCATGCCACTGCGCACGGCTGGCTGCACAGCCTCCCGCCACGCGCGCCTGGAGAGGCCCCCAGAGCGACACGTTGGTGGATGCGCTGGAGCATGGGCGCAGAGTGGCCGCCTGCCGCGGCAAACGCCTTGCTGCTGTTGTTCTCTTGCTGGGTCCAGAAGCTCGTCGCTCACCGGGCCCCGGGGTACCTTGTTTAGCCTTCCCGACAAGCTCCTCTTGCCGGGACCTTGCTGCCTTTCCGGAGCGCGTGGCGCGTCGCGGTAAGTTCCTTGGAGCGCCTTGGTTGGCCTTCCCGGCAAGCTCCTCTTGTCGGGGTCTTGTCTCATTAGCTTAAATACTTTGTTCTTGGATGGCTCCAAGGGAACCTTGGGGGATCTTGGCGTTCGCCCGGCAAGCCTTTGCCGCGGGGTGCTGCAACTGCCCGTGCACAAGTTCGGGGTACTAGGGTACCCCTATTCTAGTACACCGATAGGAGCCCTCGGGCCTGGGCCAGACATGGTGCCGAGCGCTGTTGGGCCAGGCCCAAGACAGGGCACGGGCACACGCGGGCTGGGCCATGCCAAATCTTGTTCTGTATCTACCGCGCTCTCCCATAACGGCACGCGTTGAATGCGGCATCATGGGAGAGATCGTGGGTGGTTGTTTATTTGGAAGGCCGAAACGTCCGCCCCGTCCCTCTTTATAAGCAGAGGAAACAGGGGCAGTTCGTCCCCCCTTGCTGGTTGCTGCTACTCCTTCTTCACAAACTCCGCCGCTCCCCCCTTCTTCTCGAAGCCGAGAGAGCAGCGCTCCGCCCCCCATTGCCACCAGCATCACCACGCCGTCGACCTTCCCCACCACCTCCGCCATGGCCCGGAAAGCCGACAAGGGAAAGGGTGTGAAGTCGGCCGAGGCGCAGCGGCTCGCGGCGCTGCGGAAGGAGCGGGCGATCTTCACCCCCAGCTCGGCGTGCAGGAGCTGAGGGAGTACTTCTACCTCTTTTGGGCGACGGAGACGCGCGCGCATCCGCGCACGAGGGTACTCCCGGCCGCTGCCTCGGAGTCGGCTCCAAATGGGTACCCGTTCTTCCCGCTATTCTTCTATTGCGGGCTCTGCCCGCCCTTCTCGGAGTTCTTCTGTGATATTATGAGCACATATGGCTTCCGCCTCCTTGACTTCACCCCCAATGCTGTCCTGACCATGGCAGTTTTCGCACACTTGTGCGAAAACTTTGTCGGAGTCCACCCTAGTGTTGCCCTTTTCCGCCACTTCTTCATACCTCGGGTAGAGAGAGGAGAGCCGCTTGCGGAGGGATTGCCTGGGTCTCGAGAGTCGGCAAGAAAGAGGCGTACTTGGAGGGTGAGCTTCGCAGCAAGTGGGAGGAGTGGAGAGCGGAGTGGTGTTGGATCGTCGAGGAGGATCCGCAGCCCTTCACCGCCGTGCGCTAAACTCCAATAGTGTGCGGCAATGACTGGAGCAACGTGGCCCCGGAAGACGAGAGGCTGAAGATCGCCATCACTAGGATTCTTCGCCTCAGGCTTGCTGGGCTCACCGTAGGTGCTGTCGGGGCAGATTTCCTCCGCCGCCGCATTGCCCCCCTGCAGGAGAGGAGGAGGCCTGGGAATTCAAGAATTCGGCGGACATCATGAGGCTGCGGCCGGGCCTGAACTACAACTTCACTGTCTTGGAGTTGGATGCAATGCTCTTGGAATTATTCAAACGCGACCCCCAGCACCCATTCACATTGCCGAGGGGCGTAGTTCCTTTGTGCAATAACTCTTCGCTTGACCGGATCCGCGCCATGATGCCGTTGTGCGATTCACACAGCATCGTTCCAACTTGGCAAGAGCCTGCGGATGACGTTGTGCGAGCGTTCTTCGACACCTTGGAGGAAGTGCCGGTCCGTGCCGACGAGCAGAAAAGCCTCACCCGTGACACCACCGACGAGGAGCTGCAGCTCATCGCTACTAGGGCGGAAGAGGCTGCGGCCGCAGCTGCTGCGGGTGTGTTTGGGTTTACTGTGGAGGAGGCGGAGGCTGCAGAGGCGGCAAACCTTGCCGAACGCGTGGAGTTCATGGGCGAGGAGGAGCCCGCCGGTTCCGAAGCCGAGTCGAGCGAGGCCGGCGAGGAGGAGGCTGAACCTTCAGAGAGCTTGCCGCAGGCAGAGCCCCCGGCCCCGCCAAGGAGGCGCCTTCGCAGGGCCGGGGACGCAGCAGGGCGGCAGCCGGCTCCACAGCCATCGAGTCGCGCGACGCGCTCTACCGCGGCAAGCAATGTTGCCGCGGGAGCGCCTCACGCAGCAGCGGCAACTGGAGCGGGATCTTCCCGGGCCACTGCCACTGCCCCCGCCAAGCGGGCAAGGGATCCTACTCCTCCACCTCGCCGCACCGGAGGAGGGCCGGACTTCGATCTTTCCGCGCTCAGCTCCAACGAGGAGGAAGAAGAGTGAGTTTCTTTGGTGCTCTTATAATCCTTCAATCTTGCTGTTTATATCTTGTATCCGACTTGCTCCAATCTGGACTCCTTTCTTTTCAGAACACTGGCCCAGAGAGCGGCGAAGAGGGCCAAGGCCGCGGTGATCGTCATCGAGGATGACCCCATCGTGTCGGCAGGAGGTGGGCCCGAAACCACCTTGACAGACCCGGCAATCACCCCTCGGAGCAGCCCCCAGCGCAGCCCCCAGCGTAAGTTCATAGTTTAGCCTTCTACTGTCGGGTGCGCTTGAGTGCTTTTTCCTTTGTTGATATCTTGCTTGTTGACTTGTGCAGGAGCAGAGCAGCCTCATCAGGAGCGCCCGGAGGCTGGCCCCGAAGTGCCACCTGCTTCGACTGTGCCGCCAAGGGAGGAGTCCCCAGCAAGGGAGCGTTCTCCGGCAAGGGGGGACTCTCCAGCAAGGGACGGCACTGCTGATCCTGCGGCGACCGAGGCCGTAACTGAAGATCTTGGCGCAGGTAATCCACTTGCCCAGAAACTTTCCCTTGGGTTCTGCTTCTTCTGTTTTTCTTTTCTTGGATTTTTGATTGATTTTCCTCCCTTCTTCGTTCTTCAGACCCATCTTCGACTGAGCCAATGGAGACAGAGGGCGCCGGCGAGGAAGGTGCCGGTACTGATGAGACCGCCGGCGAGGAGGCCGCCGGGGCTGCTGCTGCGGAAGCCGGCGAGGGGTCGGGCGATCGCACTGACGACCCTGAGGCCGCAGGAGCGCCGGGCGCTGCACCGACCGCCGAACCCTCTGCCGCTTCCGCGGAGCCGGGCTCCGAGGAGCCCCAGCCTGGCGCCTACTTGCAGGCCGGTGACAACATCTTCATCAAGCTACCCTGGGCGTCGAGCTCCAGGGCGCCGGTCGAGGGGGAGACTTTTGACGGGGAGGTGCTCGCCTCTGCTGGGCTGTCATTGGTTGACGCGCCCGGCAGCAGCAGCGGCGAGCCTGAGGAGGAGCAGCTGCTGCGGAAGCTGCTGTCACTCTACCGCACCCGGTAAGCCAAGCTGGCTTCCCGGGAAGCGCTTGTCACGAAGGCGGGGGTTGACATGGAGAAGCGCGCGGAGGAGCTCAGGGGACAAAATCAAGAAGCTCTCCGGTCCCTGGCGCAGGAGCGGGAGCGAGTAGACGAGGAGCGCACGGCCTTTCTTCTCGAGAAGGCCGAGGCTGAAGAGAATCAAAGGCTGGCTGCCGAGAGGCAGTCCGCGCGGGAAGGTGAACTAGTGCAGCGGAAGGCCCATCTCGACAGCTACGAGGAAGAGCTTGCCGAGCGCGAGCGAGCACTTGACGGGGCGCTCAAGGAGGCAAAGGACGCCGCGGCAACTGCAGAGGCCGCCAAGAAAGAGCTAGAGGAGAAGGTGACGCGGCTGGAGGCCGACATTGGGAAGAGCGGCGAGGAGCTTGCCGCGCTCAAGCGTGAGCGCGAGAAGGATGCTGCCGCCCACGGTGAGCTGCAAGGCCTTCTCGCTGATAGGGGCAAGGAGCTCAGCGCCGCCAAGGATTCCAAAGCAGACCTGGAGCTGAAGCTGGCCACGCTGACGCAGATGCTGGAGGCCGCCAAGGAGCGGGAGAAGACCTTGGCGGAGAAGGTCAAGGCTGACGCGACGCTGCTAGAGAGCATTGCAGTTACCCAGAACTCGTTCAGAGACACAGTGGAGCACTGGACCGAAGGTCTGGTGAACACTGCCGCAGTCATCAACGAGCAGCTGGCGCAGCTGGGGATGGAGGACTTTGGGTATCCTTCCGACGAGAGCCTTCAACCCAGCGCCAAGCTCAGCCTATTCTTCAAGGGCGTGGCGACAGCACTCCAGCGGCTCCGGGAGAGGATCCTGAAGCAGCTGGCTGACGAGTCGCGCAAAATCTGCGCTGGGGTTCTCCAGAAGGTGCTGATGAAGGTGGCCTTCCGCAACCCAGGCCTCAGCTTCACCAACGTCCTCAGGTCCTTGCCGCCTGACGCCGATCTGGACGCACTCAAGGCCCTTGTCGCACCCATTGTGGACAAGGTGAGCGAGATCAAGAGAGTCGAGGGCAGGCGCGTAGATTAGGCCGCCCATTTCTTCTTTTCCCTTGTCGCTGCTAGTCATGTTATGAAAACAGTCTGTTAGAGCTGCGACAAGTTATCTTTGTAATATAACTTTATTTCTGTTATCAATTGCAATGTTATTTCCTCTACTAGATTCCTTCCCTTGTATGTTTTTACCCTACGCTTCTAGGGAACTTGTCGGCGCAGGCGCCCGAGCCGCGAGCGCTGAGTGCGGGACTTCAGCAGCCTGCTGGCGGCGCTGCTTCCGACAAGAAACCTTGTCACGACTAGATGCAGCACGCTTAAGCTGTTGAGCGGACTCGAAACAAAGTAAGGGCGCAACTAGCCACGAGTTAGTTCCTCCGCGCACAGGTTTTCCATACAAAGCAGGGTCGTTCGAGGAAGATAACTAATTTTTTTAAAAAAGTGATTGCTCAAACTTTGGCAACTTAGCTTTTCTGTCATTTGCTTCCCGGTAAGGCAAGTCTTTGCTTGAATGACGCCTGGCCCATACCACAATCTTCTCCTTTCCCCCCCGGCAGACTTGTGTGCGGGAGAACCTTCTTTTCCTTTTAAAAGAAAAAGAAAGAAGAGAAAATAATAACATGGAGCTCTTCGTCTCGTTACTGCTTACCGGATGTAGGTGCTGCACAAAGTGTCAGATAATTGCATGCAAGAAAGGAACTAACGCATGAAATGGACAAGCTGTGCGGAGCACATGGGGTTTTACTTATGCACGGGATCTGCGCCCGGCTTTGTACAAAGGATTACATGCAATCGCGGCAAGACTTGTACAAAAGGTGGTTGCCGGAACGGGTTCCGGCAACGGCGCCTTATGGGAAAAACTTACGAAGATGTTCTATGTTCCAGGAGTTGCTCACTGGAATGCCATCTTCGGTCTCAAGGCGGACAGCGCCAGGCCTTGTGACTTGTCTCACCCGATAAGGGCCTTCCCACTTCGGCGTCAACTTGTTGGAATTCTTGGCGGATTGAACGCGCCGAAGAACAAGGTCGCCTTCCTCGAAGCTTCTGGCTTTAACTTTGCGGCTATGATAGCGGTGCAAAGCTTGCTGGTATCGAGCAGCTCGTACAGCAGCCTGAAGACGATCTTCCTCAAGGAGCAGCGCGTCGTCTTGCCGCAGCTGTTCTTGCTCAAGCTCATCATAAGCGAGCACTCGAGGTGATCCGTATATGAGTTCCGTGGGGAGAACTGCCTCTGCTCCATAGACTAGAGCGAAAGGTGTCTGGCCAGTGGCTCGATTTGGCGTCGTTCTGATCGACCAAAGAACCACCGGCAGCTCCTCGATCCAGTTCCTTCCGCATCTGTGCAGCCTGTCGAAAGTTCTGGTCTTGAGTCCGCGCAGCACTTCAGCATTTGCCCTCTCTGCTTGACCGTTGCTTCTCGCATGAGCAACAGAAGCGAAGCAGACCTTGGCGCCAAGGTCTTGGACGTACTGCATGAAGGTGCGGCTCGTGAATTGCGTGCTGTTGTCAGTGATGATCCTGTTAGGGATCCCCAAACGGCAAACAATCGACCTGAAGAACTTGACTGCTGACTGTGCTGTCACCTTCCTCATTGGCTGCACTTCCGGCCACTTTGTGAACTTGTCGATTGCGACGTACAAGTACTCAAAGCCCCCGACAGCTCAGGGGAAGGGGCCGAGGATATCGACCCCCAGACCGAAAATGGCCAGGATAAAGGGATTGTCTGGAGAGCTTGAGCTGGCTGGTGTATCTGTTTGGAGTGGAACTGGCACGCTTCACACTTGGTTACTTGTGCAGTTGCATCCTGGAGGGCTGTCGGCCAAAAGAAACCTTGCCGGAAAGCTTTGCTGGCAAGTGCTCTTGCGCCTATGTGGTGTCCACATATGCCTCCATGTATCTCTGCCAACAGCTTTTGTCCATCTTCCCGGCGAATACACTTCAATTTCACACCATTGAGTCTTCTTCTGTACAGTATGCTATCGACAAACTGGTACATACTTGACTGCCGGGCAACTCTTTCCGCTTCTTCTTGTTCTTCGGGAAGTTCTCCTGTCTGAAGGAAATGGACAATATGCTGTGCCCATGCTGGAGCCTGTGGCTCGACAACAAGGACTAAAGGCACATCTTCTGCTGCGGGAACATCTGCTTCTACGACAAGGACTTGCGGCCCTGCCGGAGCTTGATGTTCCCCGGCAAGCTTGCCGGAGCAAAACTTGTCGGGAGCGTCTGCTTCAACGGAACAAAACATTAGGCTTGCCGGAGCAGACTGCCCCTCAGCATCCTTGGTGTTGATCTTGGGGACTTTCTTGGCGGCGGCTTCGGGGAGCTCTGCCGGAAAGTAGTCACCAGAAACCAACTTCCTCTTTTTGCTTTGTCCAGTTGATGGTGTTACGGATGGTTGAGTCAACTTAAGCACAAATATCCCTGGTTCCACAGGTAACTTTAGTGCGGCGCACTTTGACAGGCCATCAGCAATATCATTCTGAGCTCTTGGGATATGCTCCATTTGTAGGCCGTCAAAGTGCTCCTCTAGCTTCCTCACTTCATCGACATACGCTTCCATCAACGGACTCTGGTAGTTCTTGTTCACTTGTCGGACGACAAGCTGTGAGTCACCCCTGACAATGAGCTTCTTAATCCCAAGGTCTGCTGCGATTCTGAGACCGGCAAGCAATCCTTCATACTCTACAGTATTGTTGGTTGCTTGCTCTTTGGAAAAGTGCATATGGACTACGTACTTGAGGTTCTCTCCGGTGGGTGCGACAAGCAGCACGCCTGCACCGGCGCTTTGCAGCGAGAAGGCACCATCAAAGTACATCAGCCACTCTTTGCTTGCCTCTTTGACGGGGATGCTCGTTTCTGGAATTTCTTCATCTGGGGTTGGCGTCCACTCTGCTATGAACTCTGCCAATGCTCTGCTTTGGATAGTTGAGGTGCTCTCAAACTTGAGGCCAAAGCTTGACAGTTCCAGCGCCCACTCGACAATCCTGCCTGTTGCTTCTGGATTTTGCAGTATCCTCTTCAGCGGAAAGCGAGTGACGACTGTGATCTCATGTGCTTGGAAGTAATGGCGCAGCTTTCTCGAGGCCATAAGGAGGCCGAAAAGCAACTTCTGCACACCAGAGTACCTTGATCTAGCCCCCTGCAGAAGAGAACTGACAAAGTAAATTGGGCGCTGCACCATTCTCCTTGGCATCTCATCATGTTCCTGCGCAAACCCATGTTTGTCGGGACCAGAGCTTGTCGACGAAGCCCCCTGCTTGTCGCTGGATGGATCTGCCGTGGTTGCTGGCTCATCATCTGCCTCCCTCTCCGCCACTAACGCAGCACTAACCACTTGATTGGTTGCCGCTATATACAGCAGCAACTTCTCTTGCGGCTTAGGTGCAACAAGCGTTGGAGTGGAGGACAGGTATCTCTTCAAGTCCTGCAGCGCAGCCTCCACTTCCGGAGTCCATTTCATTGGACCTGCCTTTTTCAAAATTTTGAAAAATGGTAGGGCACGCTCAGCAGATCTAGAGATAAACCTGCTGAGAGCAGCCACGCAACCGGCAAGCCTTCGTACATCCTTGACGCGCTTTGGTGCTTCGATCTGCTCAATGGCTTTGATCTTGTCGGGATTGGCTCCAATTCCCCGCTGAGACACGAAGAACCCGAGAAGCTTGCCAGAAGGGACTCCAAACATGCACTTCTCGGGGTTAAGCTTGAGGTTGATCTTGCGCAGGTTTGCAAATGTCTCATCTAAATCTTGAATCAAGGTCGCTTTGTCCTTGCTCTTGACCACTATGTCATCCATGTAAGCTTCCACATTTCTGTGTATTTGTGGCTCAAAAGCATGGTGAACTACCCTTGCGAATGTTGAACCAACATTCTTCAAACCGAAAGGCATCCGTACGAAGCAGTACGTGCCACACGGGGTGATAAATGCGGTTTTCTCTTCATCTTCTTCTGCCATGAAGATCTGATGATATCCTGAGTATGCATCAAGAAATGAAAGCAAATCACATCCGGCTGTGGAGTCAACAATCTGGTCAATACGCGGCAAGGGAAATGGGTCTTTGGGACAAGCTTTATTAACATCAGTGAAGTCAATACAAAGTCTCCATTTCCCGTTAGCTTTGCGCACAACAACAGGATTGGCCAACCACGTGGGATGGAGTACTCCTCTGACAAGGCCTGCTGCTTCCAACTTCTTGATTTCTTCTGTGATGAATTCTTGGCGCTCTACTGCCTGCTTCCTGACTCTCTGCTTGACGGGCCGCACATGAGGACAGACGGCAAGGTGGTGCTCAATCACTTTCCTGGGAACACCGGGGATATCAGACGGTTGCCACGCAAACACGTCGACATTCGCCCGCAGGAAAGCAACGAGCGCGCTTCCTATTTGGGGTCAAGAGTGGCGCTGATGGTGAAGGTACCACCAGTGCCATCCTCCTTGGCGGACACCTTCTTAGTCTCAGGTGGAGCTGCCATTGCCTTCTTGCACTTGCCGGTGGAGCTCGATGGTGCGTCCTCAACGATAGCGCAGCACTCCGAAGAGGTGCGCTTGCCGGAGTGGGCATCAGAGCTCTTGCCGGACTTGGTCTTCTTCTTCCCCCCGGGAGCTTCAGCAGCAAGTGTCCTTCGTTCTGCTGCGGCTGCTGCTTCCCGGTAGATCTTGTCGGCACAATTAAGAGCATCCTTCTTGTCGCCAGGGACAGAGATGACACTTATTGGGCCTGGAATTTTCAGTACGTTGTACGCATAGTGAGAGGCTGCCATGAACTTGGCGAGTGCCGGACGGCCAAGGATCCCATTGTAAGGTAATGGAAAGTCGGCAACGTCAAACTTGACCCTCTCAGTCCTGAAGTTCAGCTCACTGCCAAATGTTACCGGCAATGTGATCTTTCCCTTTGGCTTGCTCCTTCCCGGGTTGATTCCTTGAAATGTGCCGGTCTCTTCGAGCTCGCTGTCAGGGATCTGGAGTTTCTGGAGCATCGCGGAGGAGATCAGATTCAAACCGGCCCCGCCGTCAACTAGCATCTTTGTGACCTTGAGGTTGCGGATTGTTGGTGAAACCAACATCGGCAAGCACCCGACCGCAGTTATGCGATCCGGGTGGTCCTCAATATCAAAGATGATAGGCGTGCTGGACCATTTAAGAGGCCTGCGTGACTCGACGGGTGGTTCTGCTGCATTAACCTCCCGCATCCACTGCTTGAGCTGGCGGTGCGAGGCATGCAGAGAAGCACCACCATCAACGCACAGGACCTCTGTAGCTTTCTAGAACTCCTGCTCATCAGTCTCCTCATCATCCATATCTTCATCGTCACCGTCATCTTCATCCTTGTCGCGGCCGCGAGGAGGTCTGTCTCCTTGCCGCTACTTAGCCTTGCCACGGCGTCCTCCTCGGCCGGGACGTTTCTTGCCGGATCCACCAGCTCCTTCCTGGGCCTTCTCCTTGTCGCGCCGCTCGTATTCGGCTTTCTGTTGCTCAACAAGCTGCTCGACCCTCTTGCAGTTCTGAAGATCATGGCCCTTGGTGCGGTGAATCTTGCAATACTGCTTGTTGGCGCCGTCCTGCTTGTCGGCGACCGCCACCTCCGCGGCAACCTCCTTGCCGGAGTCACCAGCTTTGGCTTCCTTAGCGCCGCCACTGTTGCCGGACTGCTCAACAACTAGCACTTCTTTGCCTTTCCTCCTTCTGTTGTTCCGCCGCCGGTTTTTCCTTGTCGGGGCGGCATCTTCGCTGTCAGATCCTCCCGCTCCTATATTTTCTCCGGGGAGTCTCCTCCCTTCCTCAACACGTGCACACTTGTCGGCCAGTGCATATAACTCACTGACGTCCCTGATCTTGCACATCGCCATTTCCTCCCGCATTCTGCGGTTCCGCACATTCTGATGGAACGCGCTGATCACCGCGGCAGGGTGGACGTCTGGAATGTTGTGCTGCACACTACTGAATCTCTGAATGTACTTGCGCAGGGGCTCTCCTTCCTTCTGGGCGAGCAGATGAAGATCACTCTCCTGGCCATGAGGCTTGTGTCCGCCTGTGAAGGCGCCGACAAACTGATGGCACAGATCAGCCCAAGAGGATATGGAGTTGTCCGGCAAGTGCATGAGCCAGGATCTGACATTGGGATTGAGCACCAGCGGGAAGTAGTTGGCAAGGATCTTGTCATCTCGTCCCCCGGCAGCTTGCACCGCAATGGTGTAGATGCTGAGGAACTCTAACGGATGCGTCTTGCCGTCGTACTTCTCCGGTACGTCTGGCTTGAAGTTCTTTGTACTGGGCCACTGGACTTGCCGCAGCTCACGAGTGAACGCAGGACAACCTACCGCATACGGCAGATCGCCTGGTTCCCCTGGCGCATGCATGTCAACAGAGGGCCCAACGCGCTTGTCGGATTGACGCCGCACTTCTCTTCGGTGCTTGATGCGGGTTCGAGCGTCTTCTTGTTGTCGATCATGAAGAACTTGGCGCTGATCGCAACGAGCTCGTGGATCCGACGATGCAGTGGAGTCGCTGTCGATGTGGATCCGGCGAGTCGGCGATCTTGGCCTTCGGGGCGGTGATTGCATGGTAGTTGCACCTTCGCCCGTTTCGCCGCCACCGGCTCGCGTCCGGCGGTCCTGTCGCGGCGGCGACGCGCTCGGCCGCCGTGGAGCGTCGCCGTTGGCGTAGCTGATGAGACTCTGAATGGTGGCTCTCTATTCGTCGATCTTGTCCGACGTCGGAGGGTAATCTAGGAGAAGTTGAGCTCGCGCCAAAGCTTCTGCTGGAGTGGTGGGTGGCAGTGGCGGACGGTGCGAGGAGCGGGACGTGCTCGAACTTCTAACTATGTTAGAAGGAGCAGTATCCCGTCCAGGCGATCGCGCCCCGCTCGTGCCAGCACGCTGGCGTGCATGCTGGTCTTGAGCGGCCCGAGATCCACCAGCTTGGTCTTGGGCTATCATGCGTATGGCACTGCTAGCGCCATGACGCTGTTGATCTGGCGCCTCTTGAGAGTGGCGTGGAACATGTACAGTCGCCGAGGTTTGTGCAGCCTTGTTCTTGGACCTGGCGGCATCATGAGCTTCCTCGTCGACGTCCTTTCTTCCGCCGGCGTCCATCCCACCACTCGTTTGCTCCAATGGTGGTGGAAGTGACGTGGATGGAGCGGCTGCCGCCGAAGTCTTCTTCTTCGGTGGCATGTTGATGAAGGGAATAAGGATCTAGCTCGTGTGAACGCCGAATCTGGTTCACACAATCTCGACACCCCCTACCTGGCGCGCCAAAGATGTCGGGGATAACTGATCCACGAACACCTATGGGGCCGGCGGACCGAGCCCCTTTCGGTTTGGCGGG
>NC_041380.1:292763367-292776375 GCF_002162155.2 Triticum dicoccoides
GGTCGCGCGAAGAGCGGATCGAGGTGAGGAACACGAGCGGTTTACCCAGCTTCGGAGCTCTCCGGAGAGATAACACTCCTACTGCTGCTTGTCTAGTTGTATTATCTGGTGTTCTTGCTCTCGAGCGAGAGAGGGATGTGTTTTCTGTGCTACGAATGAATCGAAGCCAATTGTCTGAGGCTCCGAACCGAACCGAACCCAACCGAACCCCCCCTACGTTGCGCATGGGCCTCCTTTTATACGCTAAAGGGGTCACCGACAGGTGGCAACGCAGAGGAGGGTAAAAACGTAAAAAGCAAGGTAGTTGGTACAGTTGCTTGTACAGTGCACCCTACCTAACCCTGACGGCAGGGGACAAGGGCATTAAATGCCCGTCCGAGTCGCCCGAACAGTGCAGAAAAGGACTGTTAGGGGCGCCACCGTCCGCCACGATGGCGATCTTGTCAGCTTCGCATGCCACTGTGCGCGGCTGGCTGCACAGCCTCCCGCCACGCATGCCCGGAGAGGCCCCCAGAGCGACACGTTGGTGGATGCGCTGGAGCTTGGGCGCAGAGTGGCCGCCTGCCGCGGCAAATGCCTTGCCGCTGTTGTTATCTTGCCGGGTCCAGAAGCTCGTCGCTCACCGGGCCCCGGGGTACCTTGTTTAGCCTTCCCGGCAAGCTCCTCTTGCCGGGGCCTTGCTGCCTTGCCGGAGCGCGTGGTGCGTCGCGGTAAGTTCCTTGGAGCGCCTTGGTTGGCCTTCCCGGCAAGCTCCTCTTGCCGGGGTCTTGTCTCATTAGCTTAAATACTTTGTTCTTGGATGGCTCCAAGGGAACCTTGGGGGATCTTGGCGTTCGCCCGGCAAGCCTTTGCCGCGGGGTGCTGCAACTGCCCGTGCACAAGTTCGGGGTACTAGGGTACCCCTATTCTAGTACACCGACAATGGAGGAGAATATTTGAGTTACGAGTTTGGTCTTCATTTGAAACAATGCGGAATAGTTTCACAACTCACACCACCCGGAACACCACAGCGTAATGGTGTGCCCGAATGTCATAATCATACTTTACTAGATATGGTGCGATCTATGATGTCTCTTACTGATTTACCGCTATCGTTTTGGGGTTATGCTTTAGAGATGGCTGCATTGATGTTAAATAGGGAACCATCTAAATCCGTTGAGACGACGCCTTATGAACTGTGGTTTGGCAAGAAACCAAATTTGTCCTTTCTTAAAGTTTGGGGCTGCAATGCTTATGTGAAAAAGCTTCAACCTGATAAGCTCGAACCCAAATCAGAGAAATGTGTCTTCATAGGATACCCAAAGGAGACTGTTGGGTACACCTTCTATCACAGATCCGAAGGCAAGACATTCATTGCTAAGAATGGATCCTTTCTAGAGAAGGAGTTTCTCTTGGAAGAAGTGAGTGGGATGAAAGTAGAACTTTATGAGGTAACTGTACCTTCTCCCTTATTGGAAAGTAGTTCATCCCAAAAATCTGTTCCTGTGACTCCTACACCAATTAGTGAGGAAGCTAATGATGAAGATCATATAACTTCATACCAAGTTACTACCGAACCTCGTAGGTCAACCAGAGTAAGATCCACACCAGAGTGGTACTGTAATCCTATTCTGGAAGTCATGTTACTTGACCATGATGAACCTACGAACTATGAGGAAGCGATGATGAGCCCAGATTCCGCAAAATGGCTTGAGGCCATGAAATCTGAGATGGGATCCATGTATGAGAACAAAGTGTGGACTTTGGTTGACTTGCCCGATGATCGGCAAGCCATCGAGAATAAATGGATCTTCAAGAAGAAGACTGACGCTGACGGTAATGTTACTGTGTACAAAGCTTGCCTTGTTGCGAAAGGTTTTCGAAAAGTTCAAGGAGTTGACTACGATGAGACTTTCTCACCCGTAGCAATGCTTAAGTCCGTCCGAATCATGTTAGCAATTGCCGCATTTTATGATTATGAACTTTGGCAAATGGATGTAAAGACTGCATTCCTGAATGGATTTCTGGAAGAAGAGTTGTATATGATGCAACCCGAAGGTTTTATCGATCCAAAGGGAGCTAACAAAGTGTGCAAGCTCCAGCGATCCATCTATGGACTGGTGCAAGCATCTCGGAGTTGGACTAAACATTTTGATAGTGTGATCAAAGCATATGATTTTATACAGACTTTTGGATAAGCCTGTATTTACAAGAAAGTGAGTGGGAGCTCTATAGCATTTCTAATATTATATGTGGATGACATATTGTTGACTGGAAATGATATAGTATTTCTGGATAGCATAAAAGGATACTTGAATAAGTGTTTTTCAATGAAAGACCTCGGGGAATCTGCTTATATATTGGGCATCAAGATTTATAGAGATAGATCAAGACGCTTAATTGGACTTCCACAAAGCACATACCTTGATAAAGTTTTGAAGAAGTTCAAAATGGATCAAGCAAAGAAAGGGTTCTTGCCTGTGTTACAAGGTGTGAAGTTGAGTAAAGACTCAAAACCTGACCATGGCAGAAAATAGAAAGAGAATGAAAAGTCATTCACTATGCCTCAGTCATAGGTTCTATAAAGTATGATATACTGTTTACCAGTCCTATTGTATACCTTAGCATGATTATGGCAAGGGAGTACAATAGTGATCTAGGAGTAGATCACTGAACAACGGTCAAAATTATCCTTAGAGGACTAAGGAAATATTTCTCGGTTATTGAGATGATAAAAGAGTTCGTCGTAAAGAGTTACATCGATGCAATATTTTACATCGATCTAGATGACTCAAAGTCTCGATCTGGATACATATTGAAAGTGGGAGCAATTAGCTAGAGTAGCTCCATGCAGAGCATTATAGACATAGAAATTTGCGAAATACATACGGATCTGAATGTTGCAGACCGGTAGACTAAACTTCTCTCACAAGCAAAACATGATCACTCTTTGGGTGTTAATCACATAGTGATGTGAACTAGATTATTGACTCTAGTAAACCCTTTGGGTATTAGTCACATGGAGATGTGAACTAATCACATAAAGATGTGAACTAGATCATTGATTCTAGTGCAAGTGGGAGACTGGAGGAAATATATCCTAGAGGCAATAATAAAGTTATTATTTATTTCATTATATCATGATAAATGTTTATTATTCATGCTAGAATTGTATTAACCGGAAACTTAGTACATGTGTGAATACATAGACAAACAGAGTGTCACTAGTATGCCTCTACTTGACTAGCTCGTTGAATCAAAGATGATTAACTTTCCTAGCCATAGACATGAGTTGTCATTTGATTAACGGGATGACATCATTAGTGAATGATGTGATTGACTTGACCCATTCCGTTAGCTTAGCACGATGATCATTTAGTTTGTTGCTATTGCTTTCTTCATGACTTATACATGTTCCTATGACTATGAGATTATGCAACTCCCGAGTACCAGAGGAACACTTTGTGTGCTACCAAACGTCACAACGTAACTGGGTGATTATAAAGGTACTCTATAGGTGTCTCCGATGGTGCTTGTTGAGTTGGCATAGATCGAGATTAGGATTTGTCACTCCGATTGTCGGAGAGGTATCTCTGGGCCCTCTCAGTAATGCATATCACTATAAGCCTTGCAAGCATTGTGACTAATGAGTTAGTTGCGGGATGATGCATTACGGAACGAGTAAAGAGACTTGCCGGTAATGAGATTGAACTAGGTATGAGGATACCGACGACCGAATCTCAGGCAAGTAACATACCGATGACAAAGGGAACAACGTATATTGTTATGCAGTTTGACCGATAATGATCTTTGCAGAATATGTAGGAGACAATATGAGCATCCAGGTTCCGCTATTGGTTATTGACCAAAGACGAGTCTCGGTCATGTCTACATAGTTCTCGAACCCGTAGGGTCCGCATGCTTAACGTTCGGTGACAATCGGTATTATGAGTTTATGTGTTTTGATGTCCCAAAGGTAGTTCGGAGTCCCGGATATGATCATGGACATGACAAGGAGTCTCGGAATGGTCGATACATAAAGATCGATATATTGGATGACTATGTTTGGACTTTGGAAGGGTTCCGAGCAAGTTCGGACAAATACCGGAGTACCGGGGTGAGGGAGTCCTGGATTAGGGGGTCTCCAGAGAGCCGGGCTATATCCTTTGGTCGGACTGTTAGACTATGAAGATACAAGATTGAAGACTTCGTCTCGTGTCCGGGTGGGACTCTACTTGGCGTGGAAGGCAAGCTAGGCAATACGGATATGTGTATCTCCTCCTTTGTAACCGACCTTGTGTAACCCTAGCCCTTTCCTGTGTCTATATAAACCAGAGGGTTTTAGTCCATAGGACAACATACAATCATACCATAGGCTAGCTTCTAGGGTTTAGCCTCTCTGATCTCGTGGTAGATCTACTCTTGTACTACCCATATCATCAATATTAATCAAGCAGGACGTAGGGTTTTACCTCCATCAAGAGGGCCCGAACCTAGGTAAAACATCGTGTTCCCTGCCTCCTGTTACCATCCGCCTTAGACGCACAGTTCGGGACCCCCTACCCGAGATCCACCGGTTTTGACACCGACATTGGTGCTTTCATTGAGAGTTCCTCTGTGTCGTCGCTGTTAGGCTTGATGGTTCCTACGATCATCGATAGCGATGCAGTGCAGGGTGAGACTTTTCTCCCCGAACAGATCTTTGTGTTTGGCGGCTTCGCATTATGGGCCAACTCGCTTGGCCATCTGGAGCAGATCAAAAGTTACGCCCCTGGTCACCAGGTCAGGTTTGGAAGCTTAAACTACACGGCCGATGTCCGCGGAGACTTGATCTTCAACGGATTCGAGCCTATGCCTTGTGTGTCACGCGGTCACGATGAGTACGATTTAGCTCTACCATCGGACAGCGTTCAGGAGATCGCACCGGCAGCCGCTCCGACCCTCAATTCGGAGCCAGTTGCACCGTCCATGGACGGGTGGATGGACCCCGCCACGGAAGCCTTATCCTCATCGGCGATCGAGCCGAACATCGACCTTACCCTACACGAGAGCCGTGTTGTCAAGCTGCCGGATCCTTCTCCGGCCACGGACTCCGAACCGCCTGCGCCCGTTCCTAGCGAATTCAATTGGGCGCCGATCATGGAGTTTACCTCCACGGATATTTTTGAAGGAAATATGCCCTAGAGGCAATAATAAAGTTATTATTTATTTCCTTATATCATGATAAATGTTTATTATTCATGCTAGAATTGTATTAATCGGAAACATAATACATGTGTGAATACATAGACAAACATAGTGTCACTAGTATGCCTCTACTTGACTAGCTCGTTGATCAAAGATGGTTATGTTTCCTAACCATAGACATGAGTTGTCATTTGATTAACGGGATCACATCATTAGGAGAATGATGTGATTGACTTGACCCATTTTGTTAGCTTAGCACTTGATCGTTTAGTTTGTTGCTATTGCTTTCTTCATGACTTATACATGTTCCTACGACTATGAGATTATGCAACTCCCGTTTACCGGAGGAACACTTTGTGTGCTACCAAATGTCACAACGTAACCGGGTGATTATAAAGGTGCTCTACAGGTGTGTCCGAAGGTACTTGTTGGGTTGGCGTATTTCGAGATTAGGATTTGTCACTCCGATTGTCAGAGAGGTATCTCTGGGCCCTCCCGGTAATGCACATCACATAAGCCTTGCAAGCATTGCAACTAATAAGTTAGTTGTGGGATGATGTATTACGGAATGAGTAAAGAGACTTGCCGGTAACGAGATTGAACTAGGTATTGAGATACCGACGATCAAATCTCGGGCAAGTAACATACCGATGACAAAGGGAACAACGTATGTTGTTTTCCGGTCTGACCGATAAAAGATCTTCGTAGAATATGTAGGAGCCAATATGAGCATCCAGGTTCCGCTATTGGTTATTGACCGGAGACGTGTCTCGGTCATGTCTACATTGTTCTCGAACCCGTAGGGTCCGCACGCTTAACGTTACGATGACAGTTTCATTATGAGTTTATATTTTGATGTACCGAAGGTTGTTCGGAGTCCCGGATGTGATCACAGACATAACGAGGAGTCTCGAAATAGTCGAGACATAAAGATTGATATATTGGATGACTATATTCGGACAAAGGAATGGTTCTGGGAGTTATCGGATATAAAATGGAGAACCGGGGGTTACCGGAACCCCCCCGGGGGTTAATAGGCCTCATGGGCCCAAAGTGGAGCAGAGGAGGGGCGGCCAGGGCAGGCTGCGCCCCCCTCCCCCTCTAGTCTGAATTGGACCAAGAGGGAGGGGCGGCACCCCCCCTTTCCTTTCTCTCCTCTCTCCCTTCCTCCCCCCTCTCCTAGTTGGACAAGGAAAGGAGGGAGTCCTACTCCCGGTAGGAGTAGGACTCCTCCCTGGCGCGCCTCCTCCTGGCCGGCCGCCCCTCCCCCTTGCTCCTTTATATACGGGGGCAGGGGGGCACCTCTAGACACAACAATTGATCATTGATCTCTTAGCCGTGTGCGGTGCCCCCTTCCACCATAATCCTCGATAATATTGTAGCGGTGCTTAGGCGAAGCCCTACGACGGTAGAACATCAAGATCATCACCACGCCGTCGTGCTGACGGAACTCTTCCCTGACATTCTGCTGGATCGGAGTCCGGGGATCGTCATCGAGCTGAACGCGTGCTAGAACTCGGAGGTGCCGTAGTTTCGGTGCTTGATCGGTCAGGCCATGAAGACGTACGACTACATCAACCGTGTTGTGCTAACACTTCCTCTTTCGGTCTACGAGGGTACGTAGACAACACTCTCCTCTCTCGTTGCTATGCATCACAATGATCTTGCGTGTGCGTAGGAATTTTTTTGAAATTACTACGTTCCCCTACAGTGGCATCAGAGCCTAGGTTTTATGCGTTGATGTTGTGCACGAGTAGAACACAAGTGAGTTGTGGGCGATATAAGTCATACTGCTTACCAGCATGTCATACTTTGGTTCAGCGGTATTGTTGGATGAAGCGGCCCGGACCGACATTACGCGTACGCTTACGCGAGACTGGTTCTACCGACGTGCTTTGCACACAGGTGGCTGGCGGGTGTCAGTTTCTGCAACTTTAGTTGAACCGAGTGTGGCTACGCCCGGTCCTTGCGAAGGTTAAAACAGCACCAACTTGACAAACTATCGTTGTGGTTTTGATGCATAGGTAAGAACGGTTCTTGCTAAGCCCGTAGCAGCCACGTAAAACTTGCAACAACAAAGTAGAGGACGTCTAACTTGTTTTTGCAGGGCATGTTGTGATGTGATATGGTCAAGACATGATGCTAAATTTTATTGTATGAGATGATCATGTTTTGTAACCGAGTTATCAGCAACTGGCAGGAGCCATATGGTTGTCGCTTTATTGTATGCAATGCAATCGAGCTGTAATGCTTTACTTTATCACTAAGCAGTAGCGATAGTCGTGGAAGCATAAGATTGGCGAGACGACAACGATGCTACGATGGAGATCAAGGTGTCGCGTCAGTGACGATGGTGATCATGACGGTACTTCGAAGATGGAGATCACAAGTACAAGATGATGATGGCCATATCATATCACTTATATTGATTGCATGTGATGTTTATCTTTTATGCATCTTATCTTGCTTTGATTGATAGTAGCATTATAAGATGATCCCTCACTAAATTATCAAATTATAAGTGTTCTCCCTGAGTATGCACCATTGCGAAAGTTCTTCGTGCTGAGACACCACGTGATGATCGGGTGTGATATGCTCTACGTTCAAATACAACGGGTGCAAAACAGTTGCACACGCGGAATACTCAGGTTAAACTTGACGAGCCTAGCATATAACAGATATGGCCTCGAAACACGGAGACCGAAAGGTCGAGCATGAATCATATAGTAGATATGATCAACATAGTGATGTTCACCATTGAAACTACTCCATCTCACGTGATGATCGGATAGGGTTTAGTTGATTTGGATCACGTGATCACTTAGAGGATTAGAGGGATGTCTATCTAAGTGGGAGTTCTTAAGTAATATGATTAATTGAACTTTAGTTTATCATGAACTTAGTCCTGGTAGTATTAGCATATCTATGTTCTAGATCAATAGCTCACGTTTAGCTCCCCTGTTTTATTTTTGATATGTTCCTAGAGAAAACTAAGTTGAAAGATGTTAGTAGCAATGATGCGGATTGGATCCGTGATCTGAGGATTATCCTCATTGCTGCACAGAAGAATTATGTCTTTGATGCACTGCTAGGTGACAAACCTATTGCAGGAGCAGATGCAGATGTTATGAACATTTTGCTAGCTCAATATGATGACTACTTGATAGTTTAGTGCACCATGCTTAAACGGCTTAGAATCGGGACTTCAAAGACGTTTTGAACGTCATGGACCATATGAGATGTTCCAGGAGTTGAAGTTAATATTTCAAGCAAATACCCGAGTTGAGAGATATGAAGTCTCCAACAAGTTCTATAGCTAAAAGTTGGAGGAGAATAGCTCAAGCAGTGAGCATGTGCTCAAATTGTCTGGGTACTACAATCACTTGAATCAAGTGGGAGTTAATCTTCCAGATAAAATAGTGATTGACAGAATTCTCTAGTCACCATCACCAAGTTAGTAGAACTTCGTGAAGAACTATGATATGCAAGGGATAACGGAAACGATTCCCAAGCTCTTGGTAATGCTGGAATCAACGAAGGTAGAAATCAAGAAAAATATCAAGTGTTGATGGTAGACAAGACCACTAGTTTCAAGAAAAGGGCAAAGGGAAGAAGGGGAACTTCAATTAGAATGGCAAGCAAGTTGCTGCTCAAGTGAAGAGGCCCAAGTCTGGACCTAAGACTGAGACTAAGTGCTTCTACTGCAAAGGGACTGGTCACTGGAAGCGGAACTGCCCCAAGTATTTGGCGGATAAGAAGGACGGCAAAGTGAACAAAGGTATATTTGATATACAGATTATTGATGTGTATTTTACTAGTGTTCGTAGCAACCCCTCGGTATTTGATACTGGTTCAGTTGCTAAGTATAGTAACTCGAAACGGGAGTTGCAGAATGAACATAGACTAGTTAAGGGTGAAGTGACGATGTGTGTTGGAAGTGGTTCCAAGATTGATATGATCATCATCGCACACTCCCTATACTTTTGGGATTAGTGTTGAGCCTATATAAGTGTTATTTGGTGTTTGCGTTGAGCATGAATATGATTTGATCATGTTTATTGCAATACGATTATTCATTTAAGTAAGAGAATAAATTGTTGTTCTGTTTACATGAATAAAACCTTATATGGTTACACACCCAATGAAAATGGTTCGTTGGATCTCGATCGTAGTGATACACATATTCATAATATTGAAACCAAAAGATGCAAAGTTAATAATGATGGTGCAACTTATTTGTGGCACTATCATTTAGGTCATATTGGTGTAAAGCGCATGAAGAAAATCCATGCTGATGGGCTTTTGGAATCACTTGATTATGAATCAGTTGATGCTTGCGAACCATGCCTCATGGGCAAGATGACTAAGACTCCGTTCTCCGGAACAATGGAGCGAGCAACAGATTTGTTGGAAATCATACATACTGATGTATGTGGTCCGATGAATATTGAGGCTCGTGGCAGGTATCATTATTTTCTGATCTTCACAGATGATTTGAGCAGATAATAGTATATCTACTTGATGAAACACAAGTCTAAAACATTTGAAAAGTTCAAAGAATTTCAGAGTGAAGTGGAGAACCATCGTAACAAAAATAAAAGTTTCTACAATATGATCGCAGAAGTAAAATATTTGAGTTACGAGTCTGGCCTTCAGTTAAAAACAATGAGAAATAGTTTCACTACTCACGCCACCTAGAACACCACAGTGTAATGGTGTGTCCGAACGTCGTAACCGTGCTTTATTAGATATGGTGCGATCTATGACGTCTGTTACTGATTTACCGCTATCATTTTGGGGTTATGCATTAGAGACAGCTACATTCATGTTAAATAGGGCACATCTAAATCCGTTGAGACGACACCGTATGAACTATGGTTTGGCAAGAAACCTAAGCTGTCGTTTCTTAAAGTTTGAGGTTGCAATGCTTATGTGAAAAAGTTTCAACCTGATAAGCTCAAACCCAAATCGGAGAAGTGCGTTTTCATAGGATACCCAAAAGAAAATGTTGGGTACACCTTCTATCACAGATCCGAAGGCGAGATATTCGTTGCTTTAAATGGATCCTTTCTAGAGAAGGAGTTTCTCTCAAAAGAAGTGAGTGGGAGGAAAGTAGAACTTGATGAGGTAATTGTACCTGCTCCCTTATTGGAAAGTAGTTCATCACAGAAATCTGTTCCTGTGACTACTACACCAATTAGTGAGGAAGCTAATGATGATGATCATGTAACTTTAGATCAAGTTACTACCGAACCTCGTAGGTAAACCAGAGTGAGATCCGCACCAGAGTGGTACGGTAATCCTATTCTGGGGGTCATGTTACTTGACCATGACGAGCCTACGAACTATGAGGAAGCAATGATGAGCCCAGATTCCGCGAAATGGCTTGAGGCCATGAAATCTGAGATGAGATCCATGTATGAGAAGAAAGTATGGACTTTGATCGACTTGCCCAATGATCGGCGAGCCATTGAGATTAAATGGATCTTCAAGAGGAAGACGGACGTTGATAGTAGTGTTACTATCTACAAAGCTAGAATTGTCGCAAAAAGTTTTCAACAAGTTCAAGGTGTTGACTACGATGAGAGTTTCTCACTCGTATCTATGCTTAAGTCTGTCCGAATCATGTTAGGAATTGCCACATTTTATAAAATCTGGCAAATGGATAAACAAAACTGCATTCTTTAATGGATTTATTAAAGAAGAGTTGTATATGATGCGACTAGAAGGTTTTGTCAATCCTAAAGGTACTAACAAAATATGCAAGCTCTAGCAATCCATCTATGGACTGGTGCAAGCATCTCGGAGTTGGAATATACGCTTTGATAAGTTGATCAAAGCATATAGTTTTATACAGACTTGCGGTGAAGCCTGCATTTACAAGAAAGTGAGTGAGAGCACTACAGCATTTCTGATAAGTATATGTGTATGGCATATTGTTGATCGGAAATAATGTAGAATTATTCTGCAAAGCATAAAGGAGTGTTTGAAAGGAGTTTTTCAAAGAAAGACCTCGGTGAAGCTGCTTGCATATTGAGAATCAAGATCTATAGAGATAGATCAAGACACTTGATAAGTTTTCAATGAGTACATACCTTAACAAGTTTTTGAAGTAGTTCAAAATGGAACAGTCAAAGAAAGAGTTCTTGCCTGTGTTACAAGGTGTGGAGTTGAGTAAGACTCAAAACCCGACCAGGGCAGAAGATAGAGAGAGAATGAAAGTCATTCCCTATGCCTTGGCCATAGGTTCTATAAAATATGCCATGATGTGTACCAGATCTATTGTGTACCCTACATTGTTTTTGGCAAGGGAGTACAATAGTGATCTAGGAGTAGATCACTGGACAGTGGTCAAATTATCCTTAGTGGAATAAGGATATGTTTCTCGATTATGGAGGTGACAAAAAGGTTCGTCGTAAAGGGTTACGTCGATGCAAATTTTGACACTGGTCCAGATGACTCTAAATCTCAATCTGGATACATATTGAAAGTGGGAGCAATTAGCTAGAATAGCTCCGTGCAGAGCATTGTTGACATAGAAATTTGCAAAATACTTACGGATCTGAATGTGGCAGACCCGTTGACTAAACTTCTCTCACAAGCAAAACATGATCACACCTTAGTACTCTTTGGGTGTTAATCACATAGCGATGTGAACTAGATTATTGACTCTAGTAAACCCTTTGGGTGTTGGTCACATGACAATGTGAACTATGGGTGTTAATCACATGGTGATGTGAACTATTGGTGTTAAATCACATGGCGATGTGAACTAGATTATTGACTCTAGTGCAAGTGGGAGACTGAAGGAAATATGCCCTAGAGGCAATAATAAAGTTATTATTTATTTCCTTATATCATGATAAATGTTTATTATTCATGCTAGAATTGTATTAACCGGAAACATAATACATATGTGAATACATAGACAAACATAGTGTCACTAGTATGCCTCTACTTGACTAGCTCGTTGATCAAAGATGGTTATGTTTCCTAACCATAGACATGAGTTGTCATTTGATTAACGGGATCACATCATTAGGAGAATGATGTGATTGACTTGACCCATTTTGTTAGCTTAGCACTTGATCATTTAGCTTGTTGCTATTGCTTTCTTCATGACTTATACATGTTCCTATGACTATGAGATTATGCAACTCCCGTTTACCGGAGGAACACTTTGTGTGCTACCAAACGTCACAACGTAACTGGGTGATTATAAAGGTGCTCTACAGGTGTGTCCGAAGGTACTTGTTGGGTTGGCGTATTTCGAGATTAGGATTTGTCACTCCGATTGTCGGAGAGGTATCTCTGGGCCCTCCCGGTAATGCACATCACATAAGCCTTGCAAGCATTGCAACTAATAAGTTAGTTGCAGGATGATGTATTACGGAATGAATAAAGAGACTTGCCGGTAACGAGATTGAACTAGGTATTGAGATATCGACGATCAAATCTCGGGCAAGTAACATACCGATGACAAAGGGAACAACGTATGTTGTTTTGTGGTCTGACCGATAAAAGATCTTCGTAGAATATGTAGGAGCCAATATGAGCATCTAGGTTCCGCTATTGGTTATTGACCGGAGACATGTCTCGGTCATGTCTACATTGTTCTCGAACCCGTAGGGTCCGCACGCTTAACGTTATGATGACAGTTTCATTATGAGTTTATATTTTGATGTACCGAAGGTTGTTCGGAGTCCCGGATGTGATCACGGACATAACGAGGAGTCTCGAAATAGTCGAGACATAAAGATTGATATATTGGACGACTATATTCGGATAGAGGAATGGTTCCGGGAGTTATCGGATATAAAACGGAGTACCGAGGGTTACCGG
>NC_041380.1:292776626-292789613 GCF_002162155.2 Triticum dicoccoides
GCCAGGGCAGGCTGCACGCCCCCTCCCCCTCTAGTCCGAATTGGACCAGGAGGGAGGGGCGGCACCCCCCCTTTCCTTTCTCTCCTCTCTCCCTTCCTCCCCCCTCTCCTAGTTGGACAAGGAAAGGAGGGAGTCCTACTCCCGGTAGGAGTAGGACTCCTCCCTGGCGCGCCTCCTCCTAGCCGGCCGCCCCTCCCCCTTGCTCCTTTATATACAGGGGCAGGGGGGCACCTCTAGACACAACAATTGATCATTGATCTCTTAGCCATGTGCGGTGCCCCCTTCCACCATAATCCTCGATAATATTGTAGCGGTGCTTAGGTGAAGCCCTGCGATGGTAGAACATCAAGATCGTCACCACGCCGTCACGCTGACAGAACTCTTCCCCGACATTCTGCTAGATCAGAGTCCGAGGATCGTCATCGAGCTGAACGTGTGCTAGAACTCGGAGGTGCCGTAGTCTCGGTGCTTGATCGGTTGGGCCATGAAGACGTACGACTACATCAACCGCGTTGTGCTAACGCTTCCGCTTTCGGTCTATGAGGGTACGTAGACAACACTCTCCTCTCTCCTTGCTATGCATCACCATGATCTTGCATGTGCGTAGGAATTTTTTTGAAATTACTACGTTCCCCAACAATTTTTCAGCACTCGCCCTTTGGCGACATACTGAACTCACTAAGGCCTCTCTCCTTGTCAGGCGGATCCTGGCCGAACTACGTCCGGCAGGATTGGGATGCGGACAACGAAGAAATTCGCGGCCCACCCACCACCCACTTAGTAGCCACTGTCGATGACTTAACCGACATGCTCAACTTCGACTCCGAAGACATCGACGGTATGGACGAAAATGCGGGAGATGAAGAGGAACCACTGCCCACAGGGCACTGGACAGCCACCTCATCATACGATATATACATGGTGGACACACCCAAAGAAGGCAATGATGACGAGACAGCGGAGGATGACCCCTCCAAGAAGCAACCCAAGCGCCGACGTCAGCGGCGCCGCTCTAAGTCCCGCCAAAGCAAAAGTGGTGATACCGGCTCAGGAGATAATAACACTCCGGATAGTGACGAAGACAACAACAATCCCCTCCAGCAAGATTTAGTGCAGGAGGATGGAGGAGCCAGCCCTCCTGAGAGAGTGGCAGATAAAGAGGTGGAGGATGATAATTACATGCCTCCCTCCGAAGACAAGGCAAGCCTCGGCGATGACGAATTCGCCGTGCCAGAGAATCCCGTCAAACAAGAGCGCTTCAAGCGCCGGCTTATAGCCACGGAAAATAGCCTTAAGAAAAAGCAGCAGCAGCTTCAAGCTGATCAAGATCTGCTAGCTGATAGATGGACTAAAGTCCTCGTGGCCGAGGAATATAAACTCAAGCGCCCCTCCAAGAGTTACCCAAAATGCAGGTTGCTACCCCGACTGGAGGAAGAAGCGTATGACGTGGCTGATTGGCCACCTCGTGGCCGCGATAGAGAGGCATTCCAGTCAAAAACTTAGCCTGCACCCCGACGCCATTCAAATAAAAAGGCATGGGGAAATACGCCAGACCTGCGAGACGTATTGGAGGATAAAGCAAAACATGCAAGATCGATCTACGGATCACGAGGGCGCGCCGCTATGCAAGACGATAAACGTCACGCCGGATACAGTAAAAGTAAATCCGGCCGGGCCGAACACAGCGGGCAAGACCCATTCGAGCTGCGTCGCGATATAGCCCAATACAGAGGCGCCGCACACCCCTTATGCTCCACGGATGAAGTCATGGATCATCAAATCCCAGAGGGTTTCAAACCCGTAAATATAGAATCATACGAGGGCATAACAGATCCCGCGGTATGGATCGAGGATTTCCTCCTCCACATCCACATGGCCCGCGGTGATGACTTACACGCCATCAAATACCTCCCACTAAAGCTCAAAGGACCAGTGCGGCATTGGCTTCACAGCTTGCCAGCAGAGTCCATTAGCTATTGGGAAGATCTAGAGGCCGCATTCCTCGACAACTTTCAGGGCACTTATGTGCGACCACCAGATGCCGATGACTTGAGCCACATAATTCAGCAGCCAGAAGAATCGGCCAGGCAATTCTGGACTCGGTTCCTAACAAAGAAAAATCAAATCGTCGACTGTCCAGATGCAGAGGCCCTAGCAGCTTTCAAACACAACATCCATGACGAGTGGCTAGCCCGGCACCAGGAAAAGCCAAAATCTATGGCAGCCCTCACGACACTCATGACCCACTTTTGTGCGGGAGAAGACAGCTGGCTGGCTCGTAGTAATAACATATCAAAGAACCGAAGTACTTCGGATACCAAGGACGGCAATAGCAGGTCACATCGCAACAAACATAAGCGCTGCATTAACATCGATAATACTAAGGATACGACCGTCAATGCCGGATTCAAAGGCTCTAAACCCAGTCAGCGGAAAAAGCCATTTAAAAGAAGCACTCCGGGCCCGTCCAGTTTGGACCGTATACTCGATCGCTCGTGTCAAATACATGGTACCCTCGACAAGCCAGCCAACCTCACCAACATGGATTGTTGGGTGTTCAAGCAGGCCAGCAAGTTAATTGCCGAAGACAAAGATAAGGGGTCACACAGCGATGACGAAGAGGAGCCCCGGCAGCCGAACACCGGAGGACAGAAGAGGTTCCCCCCACAAGTGCGGACGGTGAACATGATATATGCAACCCACATCCCCAAGAGGGAACGGAAGCGTGCGCTCAGGGACGTATATGCGTTGGAGCCAGTCGCCCCAAAGTTCAACCCATGGTCCTCCTATCCGATCACTTTCGATCACAGGGACCACCCCACTAGTATCCGTCACGGCGGATTCACCGCACTGGTCCTAGACCAAATCATTGACGGATTTCACCTCACTCGAGTCCTTATGGATGGCGGCAGCAGCCTGAACCTGCTCTACCAGGACACAGTGTGCAAAATGGGTATAGACCCCTCAAGGATCAAAACCCACAAAAACGACCTTTAAAGGCGTTATTCCAGGTATATAGGCCCATTGCACATGCTCAATTACACTGGAAGTGGTCTTCAGATCCCCGGATAACTTCCGAAGTGAAGAATTAATCTTCGATATAGTCCCGTTCCGCAGTGGTTATCATGCACTGCTCGGGCGAACCGCATTTGCGAGATTCAATGCGGTATCGCATTATGCATACCTCAAGCTCAAGATGCCAGGACCTCGGGGGGTCATTACAGTTAATGGAAACACAGAGCGCTCTCTCCGAACGGAGGAGCACACTGCAGCCCTCGCAGCAGAAGTGCAAAGAAGCCTCTCAAGGCAATCCACCAGTTCGGCGTTTCAAGGCCCGGACACCTTCAAGCGCGCTCAGAGTAATCGGCAACTAGACCGCCTGGCACAATCTGAGCTCGCGTAGCAATGCGGCCCCCACCCCAGTCCCAGCCAAACGGCGAAATCCGTGCCACACATACATAATTACGCATTAAAAATACCATGGGCACAGGCAGGGAGGGGGGCACAACTACGCACACCCCAATATGCGGCTTAAACCGCACTAGGGGCTCCCCGCTTTGTTATTTTTCTCTTTCAGGACTTTAATCTCTGGAAACCCTGTCCGGCAGCACGATTGCCGAAAACATGATGCAGCAACCAAGGAGGCAGAAAGCTACGTCACACCACCGAACTCCCAGGTGGATTACGATAACAAGTGAAATATTTGCTTTAATACTATTCCTCAGCTTGCCCTTGGAAGGGACATAGTCCTACTTTTTTGCTTATCGCACTATCTGTATCATTCTGCTTTAATGCACCTTTTTCAATAAACAATGCATAACATTACGACTATTATTGCATTCTTGTTATATATATATATATGTTCATTAATGACGCCTTCAACCGTACACTTTGGTACGGCCTATACACCAGGGGCTTAAGTTCCCCACAATATGGTGTGAGAAGTCCGAACACTTTCACAAGTGCGGCACCCCGAACTTATAGCATTGTATGCATCAGCTCCGAATCATGTCTTTGGTCAAATGTTGGGTTTTCCCGGCTCCTATGTTTTGGTACCTTACGTTCCGCTCTATCGGCTAAGGTAGCACTAGGAGAACTACTGCGATTGTGCCCCGGTTCTGCTGGGCTAAGCACCTCAGTAGAGAAAGCTAAAACTGACTGTCATGATAAGGCGAGAGACTGGTCGCTGTTCGGCGAGGTTTCGAGTCCCTAAAGACTTATGCCACTTAGAGCGAGGAGCCGGTCCTGTCCGGCTTAAAGGCGTGTATCGCGCCCCGAATTCGGCCTTTCGAATACCAGGGGCTTCGCCGAAATTTAAAATTATAGAATTCTATGGCTAAGTGAGAGTGATAAAGCATTATTAGTCCGGTTGCCTTGTTCGTTGTGCTGAGCACCTCCCTCGAAGGACCCAAAAATGGGAACAAGAGTGCTCAGGTTTATCCCGAACACCCCAACACCCGTGGCATGGGGGCAGAAGCCGAGGACTAGCCATCTCTCTGATTGGATAAACAGCCAAACAGAAGGTAATATTTCAAATTCAAAAAAGCGTTGCATAGCGCATATGAAACAAGTTTTCATCATACAGGATCGCATGAGCAAGTTTACTCAAATATTACATCCTTTGAACATTCGTCCGCTACAAGACAGGCACCCTCATAATAAATTTCGGGGGTGCGATGCTCCTTGCCCTGCGGCGGTCCTCCTTGATCGGCTTCACAGCATCTAGCTTGGCCCATTGCACCTTCACTCGGGCGAAAGCCCGGCGTGCACCTTCGATGCAGACGGACCGCTTGACGACTTCCAGCTGTGGGCAGGCATCCACAAGCCGCCTCACCAGGCCGAAGTAGCTGTTTGGAAGGGCGTCGCCAGGCCACAGCCGGACTATAAAGCCCTTCATGGCCTGTTCGGCCGCCTTGTGTAGCTCGACCAGTTGCTTTAGTTGGTCGCTCAGAGGCATCAGGTGTTCGGTCCCAGTATACTGAGACCAGAACAGCTTCTCCGTTGAGCTTCCCTCCTCGGCCTGGTAAAATTGTGCGGCCTCCGACACGCTGCGGGGCAAATCTGCGAATGCTCCTGGAGAGCTCCGGATTCGGGTAAGTAATACGTAATTTACTCTCACATGCTTGCTTTGCATATGGAATGCCTTACCCGCCGCTATTTTCTTCATTGCCTCAATCTCCTGGAGGGCCTTTTGGGCTTCGGCCTTGACACTCTTTGCGCTCTCGAGGGTCGCGGCAAGCTCAGACTCTCGCGTCTTCGAGTCAAGCTCCAACACCTCGTGCTTCGTCACGAGAGCCTGGAGCTCTTGCTGCACCTCGCCCACCCGAACCTCTTGCCTTTCCCGCTCGGTGCGCTCCTTGGTCACTTTATCTTTGGCCTCGGACATCGCTTGCTTTAGGGTCGCCACTTCGGTCGTGGCCCCTGGCAAATTCATGATGATCCTGTCATTTTGCAATCGCATTCTTTTTATACATATCCATAGACTAGGTACTACTTACCTTTGTTCTCCTCGAGCTGCCTCTTGGCAAGGCCGAGCTCGTCCTTGGACCCTTTAAGGTCTTGCTTTAGTGTGGCAACCTCCGCAGTCAGTGCAGCAGATGCCAGCAGCGAAGCCTGCATACACATATTGACATACTTATATTAGACTCCTGCGATATTGTTTGATCCTCTATTCGGCTTTTCTTTGTGAACACCGAACAGAGCATCAGGGGCTACTGTCTATGCGGTAATATTTTTCCTATATTTTAAACACTTACCTCAAAGCCTGTTAGAAGGCTGGCACAGGCTTCAGTCAGTCCGCTCTTGGCGGACTGAACCTTCAGGACCATCACACTCATAATAGTACGGTGTTCCTCATCGATGGAAGTGCTGTGAAGCGCTCCCAACAGATTGTCCGACGTCTCTGGATGGACAGAGGTCACCAACACAGGTGTCTTGCCCCTCTTGGAAGGAGGTCGCCTGCCTGAATCCAGAACCACTGAAGGTTCCGGCGCGGTGTTCGGCTGAGGGCCGAACTCGGAGCCCTCATGGGCCTTGTCCCCTCTGCTCCCGTAGTCCGGAAGGTCGCCTTGAGGCACCTCCGGGACTGTCTCCCCTCGACCCGGTGCCTCTTGAGACAATACCTCGGCATCGTCCGCAGGGCAAGGGGAGGTGGCGGTCGGAAGTGGATCGCTATCCATATCCGACGAGCCCAGGGAGCCATCCGATGATACATCGATGCGGGCTCGTGGCGGCCTGCATAATCATGTTCGGCGTTAAGGGAAGTAGTGCGACAAAGGAATGCTATGAGTTACTCTGGTATCCGAATACTTACGACTTCCGCAGGGGCTTGGCCCTGGGCAGCCACTCGTCTTCGCCGTCAGCGGCGGTGGTAGAACTGTCCGGAAGGAGAGTCCTTCCCTTCTTGGACCCTTCGGCCTACCCAGTTGGGGCAGCCTTCCTTTTCTTGTCTCCCCCGTCTGGAGGGGAGCATCTTCTTCTTCCTCCTCGTCTTTGGGGGAGGAGTGTGTCGCAGAGTTATCGGACGACGAGTCCGATGACGCCTGGCGTCAGGAGCTCTTTCGGGTTCCCTTGGCCTTCTTGGTCTTCTCCGGCACCTTGTAAGGAGCCGGAGTCAGCATCTTCATCAGGAGAGCGTCTGCCGGGCCTTCGGGCAAAGGAGCCGGACAGTCAATCTGTCCGGCGTCTCCTGCCAGTCCTGTCAAAGGTACGGGAGCTTAGATCCCGCATAGAGTCAAACTATGAAAAACAAGTATCCTGTGAAAGGTAAAACAGCTTACTGCACTGGCTTGGCGCTTCACGCAAAATCCGTGATCCTCGGTAGTGGGAGGAGGAACCTCGGCGCCCTTGAATAGTACCCTCCAGGCATCCTCGTGAGTTGTGTCAAAGAGCCTGTTCAAAGTTCAGTGCTGGGCCGGGTCAAACTCCCACAAGTTGAAAGCCCGTTGTTGGCACGGGAGGATCTGGTGGATGAGCATGACCTGGACTACGTTGACGAGTTTGAGATTCTTGTTCACCATGTTTTGAATACATGTTTGGAGTCCAGTCAGCTCTCCCGAACTACCCCAGGACAGGCCTTCTCTTGCCAGGAGGTGAGCCGCGTGGGGATGCCAGATCGGAACTCGGGGGCCGCTGCCCATTTAGGGTCACGCGGCTCGATGATGTAGAACCACCCCGATTGCCACCCCTTTATGGTCTCCACGAAGGAGCCCTCAAGCCATGTGACGTTGGGCATCTTGCCCACCATGGCGCCTCCGCACTCCGCTTGGCCGCCGCTCAGTACCTTCGGCTTGACATTGAAGGTCTTCAGCCATAAGCCAAAGTGGGGCTTGATGCGGAGGAAGGCCTCACACACGACGATAAACACCGAGATGTTGAGGATGAAGTTCGAGGCCAGATCGTGGAAATCCAGGCCGTAGTAGAACATGAGCCCCTAGACGAATGGGTGGAGAGGGAATCCTAGTCCGCAGAGGAAATGGGTTAGGAACACTACCCTCTCATGGGGCCTGGGGGTGGGGATGAGCTGCCCCTCATCTGGGAGCCGGTGCGTGATGTCGTTGGGCAGGTAGCCAGCTCTCCTCAGCTTCTTGATGTGTCCCTCCGTGACGAAGGAGACCATCCACCTGCCTGCTGCTCCGGACATGGTTGGAGAGGGTTGAGGTGGGAAGTGCGCACTTGGGCGCTGGAGCTCGAGTGTGTGAAAATGGATGAGCAAAGGAGGAAGAAGGCGTGGATGAAAAGGTGAATCCTTATCCCTTTATATGGGCGGACGAAACTATGCATCCCCACTAGCCTGGTAAAACTCGCTTATCCCCCAAGCGCCGTAATCGATGGCGCGGTTGGGTTACCCACACCCGTATTGATGAGAATCCCGTGATAAGGGGACACGATCTCTGCTTTGACGAGATGTGTCAAAAAACTGCCTCGCGTTATGTGCGGGGCTAGTTAAAGGAAACAGTTCAAATAATCACCGGGCCATGACGTAATGTCGTGTTGCCGAAACAAGTCAGCAAACTAGATTTGTAGAAATATTATTCTCTCTACGGTGGCATGCGGAACTTATTTTGCAGGGTCGGACACTATCCTTGTATTCAAATTCTTCCGTGATGTATTCGGAGGAGGAACCCGCCTTGCAATGCCGAAGACAACACTGCGCGCCGGACTCATCGTCATTGAAGCCTGGTTCAGGGGCTACTGAGGGAGTCCTGGATTAGGGGGTCTCCGGACAGCCGGACTATATCCTTTGGCCGGACTGTTAGACTATGAAGATACAAGATTGAAGACTTCGTCTCGTGTCCGGGTGGGACTCTACTTGGCGTGGAAGGCAAGCTGGGCAATACGGATATGTGTATCTCCTCCTTTGTAACCGACCTTGTGTAACCCTAGCCCTTTCCGGTGTCTATGTAAACCGGAGGGTTTTAGTTCTTAGGACAACATACAATCATACCATAGGCTAGCTTCTAGGGTTTAGCCTCTCTGATCTCGTGGTAGATCTACTCTTGTACTACCCATATCATCAATATTAATCAGGCAGGACGTAGGGTTTTACCTCCATCAAGAGGGCCTAAACCTAGGTAAAACATCATGTTCCCTACCTCCTGTTACCATCCGCCTTAGACCATAGTTCGGGACCCCCTACCCGAGATCCTCCGGTTTTGACACCGACACAGGGGGTTACCGGAACCCCCCGAGGAGTGTAATGGGCCTATTGGGCCTTAGTGGAGAAGAGGAGGGGCGGCTAGGGCAGGCCGCGCGCCCTCTCTCCCTCTAGTTCGAATTGGGCAAGGAGGGGGGGGGGGTCGGCGCCCCCCTTTCCTCCCCCCTCTCTCCTCCTTCCCTCTCTCCTACTCCTACTCTTGGAAGGGTTGGACTCCTACTCCCGGTGGGAGTAGGATTCCCCTTGGGGCGTGCCTAGGAGGGCTGGCCTCTGCCCTCGTCTACTCCTTTATATACAGGGGAGGGGGCACCCCATAGACAGACATGTTGATCAGTTGATCTTTTAGCCGTGTGCGGTGCCCCCCTCCACCATAATCCACCTCGATCATATTGTAGCGGTGCTTAGGCGAAGCCTTGTGTCAGTAGCATCATCATCACCGTCATCACACCGTCGTGCTGACGGAACTCTCCCTCGAAGCTCTGCTGGATCGGATTTCGTGGGACGTCACTGAGCTGAACGTGTGCTGAACTTGGAGGTGCCGTACGTTTGTTACTTCGATTGGTCGGATCGTGAAGACGTACGACTACATCAACCGCGTTCTCATAACGCTTCTGCTTATGGTCTACGAGGGTACATGGACGACACTCTCCCCTCTCGTTGCTATGCATCACCATGATCTTGCGTGTGCATAGTTTTTTTTTGAAATTACTACGTTCCCCAACAGTATCAGCATCCCCAAGCTTAATTCCTGCTCATCCTCGAGTAGGTAAATGATAAAAATAGAATTTTTGATGTAGAATGCTGGATATCTGTTTATCACATATTCGTTCCTTTGTAGCATGGACATTTGGACTTTTATAAGATTCAAAGCAATAGTCTAGTTTTGACATGAAGATTTCAATACTCAAGCATATCAACAAGCAACCATGTCTTTCAAAATATCAACACTAAAGCAAGCTATCCCTAGACCATTATGCTCAATCATTGATCCATTCATGAAACACACTCACATATTAGCTACACCCAATGCTCAAGTACGATCATAGTGACCCTTACACTGGTACGCATCGGTCCTAAACAAACAGTTTTTAACCCCTTTCCGGGACGACATTTGGAACCGTCGCCAAGTGAGTGTGTACGATAGGGTGTCCTTCCCACACGACCCAGAAATCGTCGGGGATAGGCCCTCCTGGCACCCAGGCTGGGGCCGTGTGCGATCGGGCAAGGCATCGAAACCCAATCATTTCCATAGGTATGTACATCCCACATGGTAATTCGAGAAAATCATTTCCGTAGGTATGTACATCCCACACGGTGAATCCCAGAAAAACATTTTCGTTCGTATGTATATCGCACACAGTCAATCCAAGGAATACATTTCCGTTCTTATGTACATCCCACACAGTCAATCCAGGGAACACGTTTCCGTTCGGACGTACATCCCACACTGTTTTATGTGTAGGCTCGTGTGTGAAAGGTGTAACTATCGCACACGGTTTTCCATGGTTAACTGTTTGCTTTTATCAACTATATCACACACGATTTGATGAAGAAAATGGTGTGGCATTGGGCTATCCATCGTAAGCGCTTTTACTGCTAGAACCGTTTGCAAATGTCCATGACACATTTAACGGGTTTATTAGTTTACAATTAATAATTCCAGTATTACACAAATTCACATTTCATATCGAACAGCTGTTTGCCAATTTCATATCAGGCACATAAATATATTATAACATCACAGTACAGTAGCTACATGAAAACAACACAATACAACATATAGCTAGTTCAACTTCATAAGAACAATATATTCATTTACCTAATCGAGATCATTCAGGCTCATCTTATCCACCTCTGCTTTTAGTTCAGTAAGAAACCGTTTTGCACGGGCCAACTGGGAAAGTGCCTCCTCCTTCGCCAACACCATCTTAGCAAAGTCTGATTAAAAAAATCTGAGCTCATTCTCCACCTTCAACTTTTTATCCCGCATATTGAAATATGCTTCAGCGTTGACAACACTTTCTCTAAGCCTACGTGTGTTCTCTTCCTCATACATGCTCCAGAGCTTCGCTAGGCACATCTTCAAAGACTGTGTCCACTCTTGATCAACCCACTCCAAGTAAGAACACTGCCATTCATCCTATAATATTTAAAACCAGATCAATAACAATTGTAGGGGAAATGGGTTTATAGCAACATAGAAAATCACCAATGCTTATTTTGAAAAACTGAAGAAACATGTTAATTATGACATATCTTCTCAAAAAGATCAATGTGCAAATGAAATAATTGGTACTGAGGAAACAACCAAATTCTGGAACATCATAAGCTATAATTAACTACAACGACGCTACAAGTTCTTACTCATGTACAATAAATAACAAATTGAACATTTTATGAGGAAGGTAAATATAACTGCAACAGCATAGCGACAGTGTTTGGATGACAGCAAATTGATACTAACAGGTGTGTACATGCACAAATTTAGTAACATAGAACTATTAGCACTAAGGTCGTCCACTATGTATGCCAAAACTGGGGTAAAGACAACTATTGCTACATCTCGCACCGGTGCCCTACACTGGCGTGCCGATGTAGCAGAAAAAAATCAGGGACCCGGACTCTGGAGCACGTAGTTGCTCCGATGCCCAGTTCCTTCGTGCCATAAAGATTTAGTATTTTACTGCTTGGCTGCTCAGATGTGTGGACCAAAGTTGGCTGCACAAACTACTGAAGCGGTGCCAAATAATTTTCTAATGGCACCGCTGATGAGATGGTAACAATTTAAGATACTAGTTACAAACTGTGACACTGTCTTAGGATGCATTTGGTTGAAGGTGTGGTATGAACGGGTTGGGACCGTGACGGTGTCTGAATCACATCTAACAAATGATTTGTAACAACGAAAGATGGTCTAACCTTCTCGGAACATGCCAGAAACTTCCTCCCACTGTCCATAGAATTAAATGCAACTAGCTTCACGCATGGAGATTGATGGTGACAACAAGCAGATAGATCTTCAGCCACCCCGCTCCATTCATTGCCACTGATGGTCTTAGGGAGCTACAAGAGGAAGAAATGACTCAAATCGGCCGCCGGATAAAAATCCTTCATTCCAAGTCATAGCTTGAGAGAGAGAAGAGAGGCATACCCGGGTGGTGAAGGAGTAGTCGCCGGAGGAGGAACCGCTGGAGAGGTCTTTGAAGAAGACCATGGCGACCCCCGCGGTAGGATGCGAGACGGCGAGAGCGAGGAAGCGGCTATAGCTTAGAAAGGAAGGAAGGAGGAAACAGGGGAAATGTGACTTGTGGTCGGGGAGAAAAGGGGATGGGGAAGGGGGGAACGGGAGCGGGGGTAGATATTTTGGCGGTAGGCCAAAATTTTGGAAATGTGGAGAGAAACTTTGCGCGAGGTGCCGCCGGACCATTCACTTTGAACGATTGTGTGCATCGCAAATGATTCTTCTACTTCACACACATGGGATGAGTTTGATAATTCAAATTTTGGTGGAAATTTCCTGGGTATGTCATTGCATAATTTAACATCGCTTTCTAATTTGGGCACACAAAAGAGCGTACAACACACATACCACACTTACTGAATTGAGCAATTTTAGTAATTAAACAGAGCTAGTTGACCTAAACATTACTCTAACAAAAGACCAACACTAAAAACAAAGCCTAAGTACACATAATTTTAACAAATCCGCCGCCGCGCCGGCCTATGCGTCGCTGGTGTGAGATGAGACGTTGATGACTTATCCTGGCGACATGCTGCCGTTGGTGGACTCCGCGTCCCCCCTGCTGAAGTCGACCGCGTCCTCTTCCTCGTCCTTAGCGCCACCCTCAAGGTTGTAGTACTCGTAGTAGTGGCTGCGCCAGAGCTCGTGCTGGTACTCCACCGCCGATTCCTCGACGGACAAACTCTTCTCTACCTCGACCTCGGCCACGCGCAACTCCTCCTCCCGGCGCTCCTTGATCTCTATCGCCTCCTACATCTCCAGCTCCTGCTCGGCGACCTCATGAGGAAGCAGGTGCTCCATGGCCACTGCCGCCTTTTCAGACATGGGTTGCATGTTGGGGTCCGAGGTGGCCTGGAATATTTTGGCGTGTGCATCCTCGATCTTGGCATGGATGGCCTTGCCCCAGGCCAGGGCGACATCAGCGGCACGGACGGTAGCTCGAGCGCTCTCGGTGTTTGCAGTTGCCGTTGCAGCAGCAGCTGCAGCTGTCTCGGCTGCTACAGCTGCCCTGTAAGCTACCGCAGACACCCTCTCGGCGAAAGCGGTCGTGCTCAATGCGGATGCGCCGACACTCTCGACGTAGGTGGCC
>NC_041380.1:292790051-292810253 GCF_002162155.2 Triticum dicoccoides
ACGAGCCTTCACGAAGCGTTTCCACGACGTCATCTTTGCAAGAAGGGGGTGCGGAATGGGGGTTGGGATTCATGGATTTGGGGGTTGCCGGCACTGGAGCACACGAGCCGACGAAGCTTAAGGAGGGAGACTTAAATAGACCCAGATATTTTCATCGCAAATGGTTCCTAGAAAACAACTGTGTGTGATGTTGTAGATATTTTTTATTAGCTGTGAAAGACGAATTTGGAGTACAGTGGCAACAGATGGTGTTTTAAATGTACGAGAAATTTTGTAGTACTAATACAACTGTCATGTCAAATTTTGGAAAATTTCAGGGGTCATTTGACCTTTTTAAGACATTTAAGTGATTTTCTAGCCATTTAATGACCATAATTGAAATTTGAACTACATGTACATGCAACAGCTAAACATAACAGTTTGAAAACTCATATTTTGTGTACTTGTGTGCGATTTAATTCCATGTGCACGAAATTGGAAGGAATTTTCAAACATATTGGTCTCAAGGCTATGACACAATTAAGCATGGAGTGACATGGCATTTTAATTCCAAAAAATTAAAAATATATCAGAAACACATGAAACCTTGGTTGATGTAATGTCATGCCACCAAGATGATGTGGAATTTTTTTGGCATGTTTGACGAAAGTTTGGACACTCACCCCTCACAAACAGAGCAACTCACTACAAGGCTCGTGGTCCCGAGAGGGAACAATGCATGTTTGATGACGATCGGGAGATAGCTTCCTCTTACGGTCTTCAATTTTTTCTATGTTTAACATGAACTTATACAACTGTAATGTGAAATTTTGGAAAATTCTAGGGGTCATTTGACCTTTTAAAGACATTTAAGTGATTTTCTAGCCATTTAATTCAAATTTGAACTACATCTACATGCAACGTCTAACCATAACAGTTTGACAAATCATATTTATGTACTTGTGTGCGAGTTAATTCCATGTGCAGTAAATTAAAAGGAATTTTCAAACATATTTGTCTCACGACATGGACACATGCATATGTATGCATGGAGTGACATGGCATTTTAATTCCAAAAAAAATCAGAAACACATGAAACCTTGGTTGATGTAATGTCATGCCACCAAGATGATGTGGTAAAAAAATTGGCATGTTTGATGAAAGTTTGGACACACACCCCTCACAAACCGGAGCAACTCACTAGAAGGCTCGTGATTCCGAGAAGGAATAATGCATGTTTGATGACGAACGGGAGATAGCTTACTCTTACGGCCTTCAATTTGTTTTCTACGTCTAACGTGCACTACTACAACTGTAATGTGATTTTTTTGAAAATTATACAGTCATTTGACCTTTTAAAGACATTTAAGTGATTTTCTAGCCATTTAATGACCGTAATTCAAATTCAAACTACATCTACATGCAACGCCTAACCAAAATGGTTTGAAAAATCATATATGTGTACTTGTGTGCAAGTTAATTCCATGTGTAGTAAATTAGAAGGAATTTTCAAACATATTGGTCTCACGACATGGGCAGATGCATACATATGCATGGAGTGACATGGCATTTTAATTCCAAAAAATAAAAAAATGATCAGAAAAATATGAAACCTTGGTTGATTTAATATCATGCCACCAAGATGATGTGGTAAAAAAATTGGCCTATTTGACAAAAGTTTGGGCACACACCCCTCACAAACCAGAGCAACTCACTAGAAGGTTCGTGGTTCTGAGAGGGAACAATGCATGTTTGATGACGAACGGGAGATAGCTTCCTCTTACGGCCTTCAATTTTTCTATGTCTAACATGCACTAATACAATTGTCATGTGAAATTTTTGAAAATTTCAGGGGTGATTTGACCTTTTAAAGATATTTAAGTGATTTTCTAGCCATTTAATGACCGTAATTCAAATTGGAACTACATCTACATGCAACGCCTAACCATACGGTTTGAAAAATCATGTTTTGTGTATTTGTGTGCGAGTTAATTCAATGTGCCGTAAATTCAAATGAATTTTCAAACATATTGGTCTCAAGGCATGGGCACACATGCATGGAGTGCCATGGCATTTTAATTCCAAAAAATTAAACAATGATCAGAAAAACATGAAACCTTGCTTGATTTAATGTCATGCCACCAAGATGATGTGGTAAAAAATTGGCCTGTTTGACGAAAGTTTGGACACACACCCCTCACAAACCGAAGCAACTCACTAGAAGGTTCATGGTTCCGAGAGGGAACAATGCATGTTTGATGACAAACGGGAGATAGCTTCCTCTTACGGCCTTCATATTTTTTTCTAAGTTTAACGTGCACTAATACAACTATCATATGAGAATTTGGAAAATTTCAGGGGTCATTTGACCTTTTAAAGACATTTAAGTGATTTTCTAACCATTTAATGACCGTAATTCAAATTTGAATTACATCTACATGCAACGCCTAACCATAACGGTTTGAAAAATCATATTTTTATGTACTTGTGTGCGAGTTAATTCCATGTGCAGTAAATTAGAAGGAATTTTCAAACATATTGGTCTCAAGGCATGGGCATACATGCATGGAGTGCCATGGCATTTTAATTCCAAAAAATTAAAAAATGGTCGGAAAAACATGAAACCTTGCTTGATTTAATGTCATGCCACCAAGATGATGTGGTAAAAAAATTGGCCTGTTTGACGAAAGTTTGAACACACACCCCTCACAAACCGGAGCAACTGACTAGAATGTTCGTGGTTCCGAGAGGGAACAGTGCATGTTTGATGACGAACGGGAGATAGCTTCCTCTTATGGCCTTCAATTTTTTTCTATGTTTAACATGCACTAATACAACTGTCATGTGAAAATTTGGATAATTTCAGGGGTCATTTTACCTTTTAAAGATATTTAAGTGATTTTCTAACCATTTAATGTCCGTAATTCAATTTTGAACTACATCTACATGCAACGCCTAATCATAACGGTTTGAAAAATCATATTTTTGTGTACTTGTGTGCGAGTTAAAAAATCATCAGATGATGTAAATATCTGGTGTTCAAAAAAGAAAATGTAAAGATCTGGCAAGACAACCGCCCCCCACACGATTGGCACTCTATCTCGCGGCTCGAGGTTTGGTAGGTGAGTGGCGGGGATCATTAATCAGACACGGTTCTGCATTGGAAACTGTCAGCTATTATGTTCACACATGGATTTTGGCTATTACGTTCACACACGGATTTTGCTGCGGGAATCATGTGTAATTCAAACTACAATACTCGTAAATTCCGGTGACTGGCGTGTGTACTGTCCCCGTCGATCTAGATTTCGGCCGCCAATAAATACTACCTTGCTCATGTCGCCCCGCCTGCATTGTCATCTACATCCTCCCCTTGCTCGCCCTCTCTCTCTCTCTCTCAAATCTGTGCCATGGCGCCGCCGGTCTGCCCACGCGCCGCCGAGGAGTCGCCGCCCCCCGAGGACGCTCACTCGATCAGCAGCGACGAGGACCACTACGCGCCGCTTGACGAGGTTGCGCTGGACCCCCCAACTTTGGATTGGTTTTGGGGCCAGTATAATCTTTGTCTGTGGAAGTTGTTGCCGCCGGCTGAGAAAGCCAGGCAAGTGGCGTTCAAGAAGGAGATGGCAGAGGAGGAAGCCAGGTACCAGGCGGCCTGTGAAGCCCGTGACGCTGCCTGGAAAAAGGAGGCGGCAGAGCTTTGGGGGCGGGCGCGTCGTTGTGCCGAGGAGGTGTGCGAAGACGGGTACTACGCGAGGAAGGTCATAGGAGTTGGGCGCCTCGTCGCTGCGTGGAGGTGGGCCGATAAGCTCCAGCGTGCCACCAATGAGGAGCTTCGGTGGGCGCCCAACGAAATGGCAAGATCGGTCGCGCGCGTCCGCCAGCAAGAGGCGGATCGGTACGTCAAGTGCTGCGAGGCAGAGGAGGCAGAGTACTGCCTCCGCACCAGGAAGACGCCGCGCACCAGGGAGCTGCTAGCGAGGGGCTGCCGGAATACTGGCCCCAGGAGGGATTATTAGTTTTAGTATTGTTTGTTTTCAATTTTATGCATTGTACCTAGTAGTTAAGTATCATCACGTATATGTGATGATATTATATATATATTCTATGATGAACTAATGAACATTTAATATATATATATTATGAATTCCATTTTCTATCTATTTTTCTATACTAATTTGAATCTAGCTGTTATCATCCACATATACAGAATGGAGAGCGTATATACACACATTGAAACCGAACATATAAGAATGGAAAACAGAGTACACACATTAAAAAGAGCAATAAATAGAGCAATACTATGATTGCTGTGAATACATAGCTACCCATGTCGAAACGACTTTTCAAAATAAAATGCGTCCATGAGACCATGACCAGCAACCCTTGCCTACAGTAGCTCTTGGCTCGGCCTGATCTCGTGCAGGCGTTCCTCCAAGCGGTCGACACGCTCGCGGTACACCTGGAGCGCGATCTCGAGCTCCAAGTTGGCTATTTAACCGGAGATTACCAGCTCGAGGATGCGACGGCCATGTTCCTCTACTGCGCCCAGTTGGACACCTGGGCCAAGGAGGCGGTTGAGCCTACGGACCAGCGCGTTAGCATCCAGCGGGCCATGGAGAAGGCAAATGGCGGCATCCATGCGAACGGCGCGTCGGGGCGTCCATGCAAGTACGGGGAAGCCGGCCTCTAGTGCAAGTATGGCGCTGAGGGCCTCTGCCCACTCTTGGCGTGGAATGGGGGTACTGACCGGACGTGTACCCAGCTGCGACACTGTATCGACAGCAGGCAAGAGTCGATGGATCCGCTCTTGCTATGGGGCGCGCCGCGCCTCTCGCTCTGCGGAGCTCCAACAGTCTCGTCGTGCGGCGAGCCGCAGCCTATCGGCGCAGACGCACCTAGCTTGCTCTGCGGCACGCCATAGATCATGTTGTGCGGTGAGCTGCAGCCTGTCGGCGCTGACATGCCTATCTTGATTCGTGGCACTCAAGCGCCATGAGCCAAAGGTCTGCTCAACCCTGGTGATGACACGCATCACGACATCATCCATCATGTTGTCGGGCAGTGCCTCGGCCTCGACGGGTCGTGGCGCCTGGTCATTTTCCTCGTCGACGAGGTTGATGGCAGAGGCGAAGCTTTGGTGGGTTGGCATGCTTGGAAAAGGTGGATGTGCTACGGGCTACACTTGTCGCCTCCGTGCGTCGCGCGCCGCCTATGCGCAGTATCGCTGGGTGGCGGGAAACAGGTGAGGAAATGGTGGGAAGCGGTGGCATGTTCATAAAACGCCATCAATTAATAGAAACTTAGCATAGAAGGAACATAGAGCTAGCACAAGAAGGAGATGATGATCAGATGAACACGGACCACACTAGGGAACCATTTCTGTTATTGTCGGTATTCACACACATTTCTGATTACAGACCTGTTTGCCGCGTATCACAAACATCTTGCTATATTGAACTGTTTCTGCTCTCATGTCTCAACGTAAACAGTTCATCCGAGTGAACCGCATGTCATATATCGCACACACCTTTGATCTGTCTGACCATTTGTTTTGTGTTGCCTAATCACAAACAGTTCATCCGAGTGAACCGTATGTTGTGCATCGCACACACCTTCATCTGGCTGCCCGTTTCTTTTGTTCCTCCTCATCGCAAATAGTTAATCGAGCTGAACCGTATGCCCTGCATCGCACACGCAACTAAAATCTGAACCATGTTTAATGCATCCTCCATCGTAAATGTTTTGCACCTTTTTTGACGGTTTTTTACACCACCATTTGCAATTATGGCATCGCACACAGTTTCGTCGAAGGGTCTCTGATCGTAGTGTTACGTTAGCAGCATCCCGCAGTAGTGTTAGTTGGCGCTTTATTAGAGAAGATGGAGACTCAAATAAAAATAAAAATTCCATCAAGTAAAAGAAAGGCCCTTCGCAGAGGAAAGTAGGGATTTGTAGAGGTGCCAGAGTTCAAAGCAAAAAAGATAGAGATGAGAACATTTTGGGTGGCATGCTTTTCCTGTCAACGAAAACAGTCGAGTAGTTCCCAATACTTTCCATGCTAGATATATCACATGCGGTTCCCAAACAGAAAATAAAGTTTATTCCCTTTTCCACCATACTTTCACATTCCATGGCTAATCGACTCCACGGGTGCCGTCCATACCAACACTTTTCAAGGAATTTATTATTCGACAACAAAAAGTAAATTTATTTTTCATTTCGGGATTGAGCATGCCTAATACCTTTGTCGTACTCTCATGCAATGAAAAGTGAATAAACACTCATCTTGAGAATAACACATCTAGCATGGAAAAATATCAGCCACCCCCTACCGTTTCATGAGTGGTACGAGCACACAAAAGAGAAATTTATTTTTAAAATTAGAGATGGCACATACAAATTTTCTTAGAACGACAAAAGAATACCGCATATAGGTAGGTATAGTGGACTCATGTGGCAAAACTGGGTTTAAGGATTTTGGATGCACAAGTAGTGATCATACTTAGTGCAAGTGAAGGCTAGCAAAAGATTAGAGATGGCAATGGGTAGGGTATGGGCGGGTACAACCTCCTTCTGCCATACCCATAGAAACTTTCTATACACCCGCTTTAATACCCATGGGCATAAATTGACACCCTTGCCCATACCCATCGGGTATCCTATACCCAATGGGTATCAAGTGGGTACAATATATAGCATTAATTTTTTTGAAAATGTAGAGAAATGACTTTAAAATTCAAGTGATGATAGGCAAGCGATATAGCATTGACACGGTCTCCTCTGATGGGTGGGCTCTTGGAGGCATCAAGGGAGTATGAGTGCTGGTTGGTGAAAGCCCGACGCCGTGGGAGGTGGTGGTGGGAATGGGGGATCGCTGGATTGAGAGGTTGACCTGAGTCTATTAGCGAAGAGTAAAGATTTCATCTTTTCAAAGTCATATAGGACGTAGGAGCTATGAGCTATGGCTGGTTTAAGGAATGCGCGACTTAGGGTGGGCCATAGAAGTTGGATGTTGAGCCCACATGTCATAGGAGTTATGTTCATTTATTAACTTTTTCTGGGTATCCATTAGAGACAACTGCATTCACGTTAAATAGGGCACCATCTAAATCCATTGAGACGACACCGTATGAACTGTGGTTTGGCAAGAAACCTAAGTTGTTGTTTCTTAAAGTTTGGGATTGCGACACTTATGTCAAATGACTACAGCCTGATATGCTCAAAACCAAATCGGAGAAGTGTGTCTTCATAGGATAACCTAAGGAAACTATTGGGTACACCTTCTACCATAGATCCGAAGGAAAGATCTTTCTTGCCAAGAATGGATCTTTTCTAGAGAAAGAGTTTCTCTTGAAAGAAATGAGTGGGAGGAAAGTAGAACTTGATGAGGTAATCGTACCTTCTCTCGAACTTGAAAGTAGCACATCAGAGAAATCCGTTCCCATGATGCCTACACCAACTAGAGAGCAAGCTAATGATGATTGTCGGTGTTCTAGGAATGGGGGTCCCCAGACTTGCCTGCCTGCGGCCTGCAGCGTGGCTCCACTGGCGGCCCCGTACGACCCATCCTCACCAGCAAACATTCAAGACCCTCGCGAGGGGCCAAGCCTCGCGAGGCAGGCTAAGCAAGACCTCCTTAGGGTGGCCTCACCAGGCTGGCTCGCGAGAGGCCGAGAGATCAAGGCGAGGGGCACCTCGCGAGGTTCCTGTGACGCAAGCCATGATGACCGGAACCAGGTGGGCACCAGCGCGCGCAGTGTCCTCGTTTCCTCTTTGGTTCTAAAGGGGCAAGCGCAGACGAGGAGTCCCGAGGCATCAGGCAAAGGTTTCCATATCGGTGCAACAAGACCAAGACCAGCAGGACGGCAAGAAGGAGGTCACCGTGGAGCCCAAGGCAGCGTCACCACCAGAGTCTTTAGTAGGCAAAGACCACTTTTGTCAGGATAGCTTGTACTGGTTGTCTCCCTTCGAATTTGGCCATTGTGGGATCCCTTCCCGCTTAATATTTGGGAAGAGGACCATGGCCTCTATAAATAGGACTATCCACCACCAAAGAAGGGAAGAGATCATCCCGAACCACACAAGTTCACCACGCACAAGAACACCTCTCCTCAGGAGGCTGCTCTTCCCTTGTAACTGTTCATCATCAGCCCAAGAAGCAATCCACCACACCACACTGGAGTAGGGTATTACACCACAATGGTGGCGCGAACCAGTATAAATCTTGTGCCTCGTGTTCTTTGGGTCCATCGAGCTAGGCTGTGAGATCGTAGAGTGTGTGAGCTAGAGAGGGGGAGAGATCTTCGTGCGCACCCCAGTGTTCAAACCTCAAGGGTTTTGCCAGAACCCAAAATCCGACATTTGGCGTGCCAGGTAGGGGTGCGCTAGAGCTTCTCTTCCCCTAGTAGATCCGCCAACTGCCCGTGGGTCTGATGTCCGGCGACCCGAGGACCAACACCGACCGCTGGGTTGCTTGGCCAGCCCGGGCAGCGCCGTCCACCCAAGAAGACCGTGCCTCAGGCGGTGCGCCCACCACCAAGCGCCGCGGGGCGCGGGCGGCGCAGTCAAACGCCATCCACCTTCACTCCACGACAAGTGCGGGCGGCGGCGAGTGCCTCAAGCCATGCTGCGGCCACGGTGCTGCACACTCGATGGGAACAAGCAAACATGAGGGCTGCACTCACGGTGGCTCGGGAGCTGCTGCGATGCCGACTGATGGAGAGTGGCCAGGACGCATTGCTGGAGCGCGTCGCCGAGCTACTGGATGCCGCGGCCTCGGGAGCACCGCCCTTCTGCTCCTTGCTCATGCCTCAGGCCACGACCGGATCGCATGGCGGGCCTCCCGCGCCCGTGCACTCCCAGGTGCGCCTGGAGGCTTCATCGACACCGGCGCAGCCAGAAGCGTTGGGTGCCCACTCGCGCCTGCTTCGCCTCCGATGGGCGCGGGCACGAGCGTTGCCACCCGCGGCCTCGGCGGGATGCTGCCCTACCATTCTTAGGGCAGCGCGACATGGAGCGTGGGGCACTTTGGCAAAGTTTTCGGGGCGGCAGCCTCGGAGGCCTATGTGCCCCGCATGATAGACCAGGAGTACGCGCTGGAAGACGACCCTGGCTCGTTCCTCGAGCCGGGCTGGGAGGATGAGGCGCTGGAAGCTGACGCCTTCGAGGAGCCCCCCGAGCGCGTTGTGGGCCTCACTAACCATGCCGACGACAATAGCTACAGGGTACCGCTAATCTCTCAGGAGCAAGCTTATGCTAACCATGGGTCGAAGGAAGATCAGTTTGTGACGGCGGATGGCGGCCCCAGCTCAATGGCTTCCCCTCCACCAGGAGGAGCGCATTGGGGGCTGCAGGGGAGAGGCCGGGAGCTAGGTCCCTGTCCACATCGCATAGAGCAAGGCGCCCCGGAGGTAGGCCCTCTGTCAGGGAGGTGCTGATGGGCCTTCCCCCGACACAGGACCCGTGGTCGCCGAGGGCGCTGCTGGCGTCCCCTTTGCCCCTTTGCTTCGTCCTGGTTTCTGGTCGAATCAATGGTGGTCGAGGGCGGCGCAAGGCGGGCCCCTCGTCTGGCGATATGAAGTAAGGCTCACGCCTGTGAAGATCTCCGCTCGTGACACCCTCACGTAATAATGAGTGGGACTGTACATGCCCCAGAGTCTCAGGAGCGCCCCCCTTGGGCCTCAGGGGTTCCCTCCCATGCCTAGTGGCAGCACTTAGCTCCGCGCTAGTGAGAAGACAAGAAGACTAGACTAGGGGCTGGACGCGGCCATTTGCTTTTAACCTATTTTCTGTAGCCCTATTTCTGGCTTTGGATTTAAGTTGAAGTTGAATTTTCATTGCTATGCACGGGGGTGACTTTTCTCGTTCGTTCATTCGATTTCTTGCCATCTGGTTCCTTGCCCAACCCGGAATTCGTACCTGCTGCATCCTCCCTCACGAGCCCCTCGGGAGCGGGGGCTGGGTGTGGCACGCGCGCTACGCGTACCCCCGTGGCTGGCGCTTGCTCCTCGCGATGCCCTCTCGGGCGGGCCAGCAGGCCCTTCATGAGCTCACGACCTCGCGAGCTGGCCAGAAGCCGGTCTTGACCAAGGTAAATTTCAGTAGTAAACTCGCGGCATGACTCGCGGGCCCATAAAAACACATCTTCAGCTTGGCCTAAGTGATAGAGGTAGTAATCTGTTTACATGAGGGGCTCCCCCTCCCAAAATTCTCTCACAACCTTCAGGGCCGTGCCCAAGTTTTCACTTGCAGGCTCAGTAGCACGGGCTCAATCGGACATATCACTCGCCGCATCCTCCAGGACGCCCTCAGACGCGTCGCTGGCATCATTGTTACCATCGTTGGTGCCACCATCCTCGTCATCAACATCGCCGTCACCATTGCGGGCGTCGCCCGCACCATCATTGATCACGTCGCCTTCATCCATAGCGAGCACCACCGTGTCATCCTCAGAGGTGAAGGCCCTGACTAGGGCGTCCACATTGTCCTCAACCCAGCGCGCCAGGTCATCCCGGATGACCTAGGGCACAGGGGCAATGGCGATATCAAAGTCAAAGTTGGGGTAGGTGTTCTGGAGATGGCTGAAGACACGAGAGAATGCACGCTTGAGTAGGCCGCGGCTCCTCTCCTCGATAATCATGCGAGCCCTCTCGGATCGATTCTCCAAGCGCGTCACCATGTTGGTGAAGAAAAGAAGGTGACTGGCGTAGTCGTCCGAGTGGGGATGAGGTGCATTCTCGTCACAGACGGTGCCCAACACCGCGTTGGCTCTGGTCCTGAGGTTTTTGAGCATGGGGGCGTGGTCGCGCTCCAGCGTTCGCTGCCAGAGCGCTTCCTCCCTGCCCCACTGCGCGGAGGATTCGGCGCCGGTGACCCGCTGCTGAAGAGAAGACAGCTCGGCACCTGCGGAAGCTAGCTCGGCTTACACTGAAGACAGGGCGGCTACAATGGCTCTCTCGTGACGTTTAGCCTCGTCCAGCCCTGACCTGAGGGCCTTGGTCCTGCCCACAGCCTCAGCTTCCACAACCTTCAACTTCAGGTTGTACCTGCCCACAAGGTCCGCGCGAGCCTCAGCCGCTTGGCGATCGACTTCCTCCTGGGCCTTGGCATCGCGCGCACCGACATCATCCTTAGCTTGGGCAACCTGGTGCTCCCTCGTCTCCAACTGCTCGAGCTCAAGGCTACCCTCCACGGCTTCCAGCGCCAGTGCCTCCTCGCGCCTCAGGATCTCTTCCTCCTCGACAAGCGTCCCCCTCATTGATGCTAAGGTGGCCTTGCGCGCCTCCACTTGCTGCTCTAGGGAAGCACTCCAGGCTTGGAGCTCCCACGCACGCTTCTCTGCGATCTTGCGGCATCGATCAGCTTCCCGAGCTTCATCCAAAGCGCGAGCGCAAGCTTCGCGTGAGGTCGCAAGAGACACCTCGGCCTTCGCATTATCAAGCTCGCGTTGGTGGCGCCCAAGGTTGATGGCCACCTTCAGCTTATGCCACTCCTCCACCAGCTGAAGACCCTCGGCCTCAAGGCGTGCGTCTACATCCGCGAGCTCCCCGCCAAGCCAGTTCATTGCGCCCATTGCCTCCCGAAAGAGCTCGTGGCGGACGACGCTCCTTCCGTGCGCAGCTTTGAGCGTGCGGCCGGCTCCGTCCTCCATAGCAGGGGCCATCGACGGGACCTGAAGTGGCTCGCCCCTTTCCTGCAGGGGGCTAGGGGGTGGCGCCCCTCCAGACACCGACTGGGCTTCAGCAGGACCCCGGTTTGGATTAGGCTCACCGCTCGAAGAAGGGACCAAGACCGAAGCCATCCAGTCGCCGTCCATAACCAGAAGAGGAGACCTTGGCACGGTCGTCACACCCCCGATGAGGCCACGAAGAAGAGACGACAGGAGCGCGGGCTCAAGGCGCCAAGCCGGCGCACCTGCCGCTCCGGCCGACCCTGTGACGGGGGCATCATACTGGCTTGGGACGCTCAAGGCCAGTGGAAGATCTGAGGCATGAGGAGTTTGCTTCCTGAGGGGCTTCGTGGCCTTAGCAGATGGGATCCTGAAGAACCACCGTCGGGAAGGGAAGCAACACTCAAGGAATTACAGAGATAAGGTACTTACTCAACTATGGCGATGTACTTCCTTTGTTTCAACGACCGGAGAGCACAGCTACCACAGCTTGGGGAACCTTTCCTCTTGCGGAGCGCATCGAAGTCTATGCAGAGCTGGCTGAAGCGTTGGGTGTGGCGACCAGCGCAAGGCGCGGCAGGTGAAGTGCTCAAGGGGATGGCCTCAGGAGTACCAAGCTGGGGAGAGCCATCAAGTACCACCTCGTGATGGCCTCCAGAGGCCTCGGGAGCTTTGGCCTCAGGAGCAGCGGGTTGCATCACCCCTCAACTACTTCCTCAGCGCGGGGGTCGTGGGCACCCGAAGTCGATGCCTCAGGAACTGCGGGCGGCTCCAACGCAGCGCCACCCACGCCTCCAGCTTTCGATGATGCTTGCCCCCCTGCGTCCACTCTTGGGGCAAGCTCGGCGCTGGCGGCAAATATGGGTACCATGGTGATGGGATTCTCACGGGACCCCTCAAGGCCAACCGGGCGCAGCCCCCATTCGTTAAAAGGGGGCATCTGCCCCCACAAACTCCGCCTTGTTCGGGCAGCAGTACAAGAGACAGCCTTCCGATGGCATATCAGCTGGTGAGGGGTTGCCCGCTAGGACTTCGAGCACTGTTCTTCGTGTCGCGAGTGGAAGCTCAGACTCTTGGAGCATCATGCAATCCGGGCCGGCGGGTAAGGCCCACATCGGCCGGGAATGGCGCTGGAGACGGGCGATGCAGCGTTGGAGGAACTCCTTCATCACCATGGGCGCAGTCAAGCCAAGGTCTTTCAACCTCCTCATCCGAAGCGAGACGAAGGCAAGACGGGGGCTTGTAAGCTTCTCGTGAGCCCAGCCGGAGCTAGGAACGGTAGGCCCGGACAGAGACGAGAGCAAAGGGCTGAGCACTCCAATATCCACGTACACCAACCGCATCTGGAACTCGCTCGCAGACGGAGGGATCTCGAAGTCAATCCATGAGCCGGCCGACGCCGCCACGGCCTGGAAGCTCAGGCACCCCGAGCATTGCCGGGGGTCGATCAGGTGCAGCGAGAAGAAGTGGCGCATAAGGGCCACAGAGGGGGCGATGCCCACCATGGCCTCGCGGGCGAAGGCGAAGATGGCAAGAAGAGCGACAAATTGGGGATCTAAGGCCAGCAGATGAATCTGGTAATGGGAAAGCATGACATTGAAGAAGGCAGAGACGGGAGGAACCAGGCCGGCACATAGGGCGTCGACGAAGAACTGGACCTCGGTGGCTGCTCTATCAACAGAAGCTCGGGACGCTGGCCATGCCACCGTCCTACCCCATTCGTTGAAGATGGTGGCGAGCGCAAGGCATACCTTTTCCATGGCCTCCTCATTGAGCACCTGCGATCGGCCAACAGCGGGCTCGACGGCAGGAGGCGGGTTGACTGAGGACAGGGGCTTCTTCCCTTTCTCCGTCTGGTTCAGCGCCATGGCAATGGGGAGGACTAAGCTCAGATTGGATTGGGAGAGGAAGCTAAGGTTCAAGGAAGCGAAGGAGTCGGGGGGTGCATTGCTAGCAGGGGGAAATAACTGTGTGGGAGGCCGTGGCCGCCTAGCCAGGCGGGTATCAAGGCTGTGTGGGGAAGCGGGGCCGCCCACGTCCAATCGATCGCCACGTGCCGGACAAGACCACAGGATTTTGGGGCCCGCAACACTCCATGCTTGCCCTTTGGCTTCGCCTCGAAGCCAAGCCCGAGCGCGCCTTGGGCCCGGGGGCTACTCTCGGCGTTCTAGGAACGGGGGTCCCTAGACTTGCCTGCCCGCAGCCCGCAGCGTGGCTCCACTGGCGGCCCCGTACGGCCCATCCTCACCAGCAAACATTCAAGACCCTCGCGAGGCGGGCTATGCAAGACCTCCTCAGGGCAGCCTCACCAGGCTGGCTTGCGAGGGGCGAAGAGATCAAGGCGAGGGGCACCTTGTGAGGTTCCTATGACGGAAGCCATGATGACCGGAACCAGGCGGGCGCCAGAGCGCAGTGTCCTCGTTTCCTCTTTGTGCTAAAGGGGCAAGCGCAGGCGAGGAGTCCCGAGGCATCAGGCAATGGTTTCCATATCGGTGCAACAAGACCAAGACCAGCAGGACGGCAAGATGGAGGTCACCGTGGAGCCCAAGGCGGCGTCACCACCAGAGTCTTTGGCAGGCAAAGACCACTTTTGTCAGGATAGCTTGTACTAGTTGTCTCCCTTCGAATTTGGCCGTTGTGGGATCCCTTCCCGCTCAATATTTGGGAAGAGGACCAGGGCCTCTATAAATAGGACTAGCCACCACCAAAGAAGGGAAGAGATCATCCCAAACCACACAAGTTCACCACGCACAAGAACACCTCTCCTAAGGAGGCTGTTCTTCCCTTGTAACTGTTCAACATTAGCCCAAGAGGCAATCCACCACACCACACTGGAGTAGGGTATTACACCACAACGGTGGCCCGAACCAGTATAAATCTTGTGCCTCGTGTTCTTTGGGTCCGTCGAGCTAGGCTACGAGATCGTAGAGTGTGTGAGCTAGAGAGGGGGAGAGATCTTCATGCGCACCCCAGTGTTCGAACCTCAAGGGTTTTGCCGGAACCCGAAATCCGACAATGATGATCATGAAACTTCGGATCAAGTTACTACTGGACCTCATAGTGTTGGATCACGGGTTTCGGCAATCCCTCGAGGTTTGAACACTGGGGTGCGCGCGAAGGTTTCCTCCCTATTTATCCATGCCCTAGCTCGCTAAGATCTCTCGGATGAACTCGAGGAACTCGCAACATAAGGACACAAGATTTATACTGGTTCGGGCCACCGTTGTGGTGTAATACCCTACTCCAGTGTGGTGGTCGTGGATTGCCTCTTGGGCTGATGATGAACAGTACAAGGGAAAAACAACCTCCTGAGGTGAGGTGTTCTTGTGCTTGGTGCACTTGTGTGGTTGGGGATGATCTTGATGATCCATCGTCCGTCCTCCTCTACTGTGGTGGCTACTTCTACTTATATAGGCCCTGGTCCTCTCCCCAAATATTGAGCGGGAAGGGAGCCAACAACGGCCAATTTGAAAGGGGACAACTAGTAAAGCTTATCCTGACAAAAGGTGGTCTTCGCCTGCCAAAGGTTCTAGTGATGACGCCGCCCTGGGCTCCATTGTGACCTCCGTCTTGCCGTCCTTCTGGTCTTGGTCTCGTTGCACCAATATGGAAACCTTTGCTTGATGCCTCGGTACTCCGCGCCTGCGCTTGCCCCCTTGGCACCAAAGAGGAAACAAGGACGCTGCGCGCGCTGGCGCCCGCCTGTCCTCGATCGTCATGGCTCACGTCACGAGGACCTCGCGAGGTTTGCCTTGCCTTGATCTCTCCTCCCCTCGTGAGACTACCTGGCGAGGCCACTCCTGAGGAGGTCTTGCGTCGTCCGCCTCGCGAGGCTTGGTCCCTCACGAGGGTCTTGAATTCCTTGTCGAGGAAGATGGGTCGTACAGACCTGCCAGCCCAGCCACGCCATGGGCCGCAGGCAGGCAAGTCTGGGGACCCCCATTCCTAGAACGCCGACAGTAGCCCCCGGGCCCAAGGTGCGCTCGGGTTTGGCTTCGAGGCGAAGCCAAAGGCCAAGCGCGGAGCGCCGCAGGCCCCAAAAGCCTGCGGCCTCGGTTGACGCATGTCAGTTGATTGGACGTGGGAGTCTCCTCTTCCCCATGCTGCCTCTACAACTGCCCGACTTTACAAGCCCCTGCGACATGCAAGGAAAACCATAATTACTTGTGATCGTGGGGGGCGCTGGTTGGCCTTCTCCTGCTATAAATGAGGAAGGGGGCGGAGCCCCCGTCCCCCACTTCTCCACATTCCGCCTGCTTCTACCTCCTCTGCTCCACCACCCAATCTAATGGCGCCATCGAAGAGGTTTTCCGCCGCGGAGAAAGGAAAGGCCCCTCGCGAGGGGCCCGGTTCCCCGGCGCCCAAGCGGGGACGCGACCGTCCCCGCAAGCACACCACGACTCCCGTCGTGCCCCCCCGCTCCCGAGGTGGCGCCGCTGCACGTGGTGGGGGTCGCTTCGGTTGCGGCAACCCCATCGATGAGGGGAGACGTACCGTGGTTGTGCGGCTTCCCCGGCCACGCTTCCACTCGGCAGAGGTGCTGCCGGAGTTCATTGTCTGGTCGGAGGATCCGGCCGGCAACTGGCTTCAGCTTCCGTGCTTCTTCGTCGACGAGCTGCCGGCCTCTGGTCCAGGCGGGCTCTGGCTGCAGGCGGACGACTGCTGCAGTAGGGCCTCTTGGGTTGCGGTTGAAGTCCCCGCCGCGGGCAACATGGCTCTGGCCCACGGTTGGTAGACGTTCGCCCGCGTGTGCGGCCTGGGCAGACGGTGCACCCTCCATTTCAAGTATGATGATGATGCGACCCTCTACGTGAGGGTGTTTGGGGAAGATGATCGCCGCGCTGGGTGCTTCCCCGAGATGAACGACGGCGAGGAGGTGCTCGGTCTCGGCGATGGCCACGCCTCATCCAGCTACGGTGGCTCTTCTCTTGGCGAAAGCTCCAGCAGTGGCGGCTACGACCGGCCGCCACGCTGCCGCGCTTGCTTCGAAGGTGGTAGCGGGTCGTCTCGTTGCCGCGCCTCCGTGAAGCGCGAGGAGGGATCCGGCTAAGCTTGGGATGTCGCTGGAGGCCTGCCACCGTGTTTCGCTGCAACACCACTTTTGTTTTGTTCCTCTTTTCTTTCCTGCATCCAAATGAAACCAGTATGGGCCCGGAGGGGGCGTGTATCGAACAGTGATTCCTCACTCATTATGCTATGCTTGTTATTTCCGTGCTGTGTTGTTATTTTGTGCGGAGGTAACTTAGCCTGGCGCATTCGGGGCAACTTCTTCTTCATGATGCACTTGTTTCCTCGTGCCCTTCTCGGCTTAGTGGTTGCTCAGGAACTGCAAAAAAAAATCATTAGGAGGCTCGCTAGGAGACTTATCGCTCACCCGAGCCTTGACGCAGCCCTTCATATCGCGGTACCCGAGGGGCACAGATTAGGAGGGATGCGCCGGCTTGCGGGCTTGAACGAGGGTGCCTCGCGAGAAAGCAGACCGAAGGCAGAGAGAAGGACCAACGTAGGAGGAAGAAACCGTCGCGAAGGCACCTGCCTAGTCCCCTCGCGAGGTATGCGAGAGAGAGAACATAAGCGAACTAGATTCGGAAAAGGCGGCAAAAGGCGATGGAACCAAATCAGCAAGGAACACCAGAAGCAAACTTCGATTAAGAGAAGGCGAGCCAACTACGGAAAGCAAATGAAAAGCCGCGTTCGACACCTAGTCTATTCTTCGACGTCTTCTCACCAGCGTGGAGCTAAGTGCTTCCACTAGGCGTGGGAGGGAGCCCCCGAGGCCCAAGGGCAGTTCTCCAGAGACTCCGGGGCGTGTACAGCCCCACTCATTATTACGTGAGAGTGTCACGGGCGGCGATCTTCACAGGCGCTGGGCCTTCTTCAGAGGCACCTGGCCTTGCTTCACAGGCACCATTCCTATCTTCATAGGCACCGGGCCTTGCTTCACAGGCATCGGGCCTTCCTTCATGGGTAGAACTTCCGGAGGTGCTGGATGTTCCAGGCATTCTGGATGGGCACCCCGTCCTGTGTCTCCAGGCGCGCGATGCTAGGCCTGGAGGTATGGACGACCCTGAACGGGCCCTCCCACATGGGTGAGAGTTTGTGCAACCCTTCCCTGGAGAGGACCCGCCTCAGGACGAGGTCGCCTGCCTCGAGCGTCCTGGAGCGGATGTTGCGACAGTGGTATCGCCATAGTGCCTGCTGGTACCTTGCCGCCCTTAGTGCAGCTTCGCGGCGATGTTCCTCCCCCAGTACGAGGTCCATCCCCCGCGTGGCGTCCTACTGCGTTTCACACTACAAAAGAACCCCCCTATAGCAACACATTGATGCGTTGTTGTACATTCGTATAAACCTTGCAATGGTCTACACCAATGGATTAATATGCGTTGCCGATGGTGGCGTTGCAAGGGTCTACAACAACATATATACATCCGTTGGTAAACGGCATCCAGAAATGTTGCTATGTAGCAACATATAGGGTTAGAGTCCAACAACACTACGTATGCGTTGCTGACCATCGGCACAAAGGCTTTTCAAATGGGCGTATCTATATAATATTGCCATTCGGCCCAATAAAGAGCCCAATATGGATTGATCAATGCACATTGTATTAGGCCATGACCATCTCTACAATTTTCTGTTTTTGTTGGAAAAAGGTATTCTGTACAATTATTAGTCGGTCCAATTCCACACATAATATTTTTCCCATTGACCAACACAAGATATTTTCACATCACATGACAATTACTCTATAAACATCAATGCAAATTCCACATCACGATTTATAGTTCACATTCCAATAAGCCAAAATAACACAGGCCATATATCAACCTGATACAACATGTAGCATCAACAGACACCAACAAATAGATTAACAAATGAGTGTGGTCAGAAATAGATTAACAAATGAGTGTTGTCTTGACTCTCGAACATAACTATATAGCTCTCCGCTTCAAAGTTATATTTGGTGGAGCCTTCTTTCTTGTTTGTCCATGCCAACTTCTTAAAAGACGAGGTGCATATCATCCCATCATAAAAATAGGGCTAGAATTTGCAACAATGATGTAAACATATTAGTAAGCATAAATTGTAAAAAATATCTAAGAGGACACTACTTTTCATAATATTCATCATGATATTTTACCTATGCTGATAAGAGAACCATATCCAAATGAAAATGATAATGTTAATGGCTTGAGATATCACCTTATCAGCTAATAAGAACAGAAGGAACCATGATTGTCCTCACACAAACCACCAAGATCTTTAGCATAACGGATTTGCTTTTCAAATAGGGCTCCAATTTTTGAAGAAAACCATAGGTTGGGCACCTAAAGACCAAGCAAAAGATTAATGAAGATATATATGTTAAGAAAATGGTTATCGTGACAAAAAGGTAGTCTATTTTCTGTACGATCTCTCATACACACATACATAGTTAGGACAACAAATTCATTGTTGTTCCAAATGAGGTGATCAGTATTGATTGAGTTCTAGGATGAAGTCCGTCATCGTCGTAGTTATTACTGTAATGGACTCTTCCCATGGGCTTTGCACTATACTCCACATTGTGTGATTTATTATTTTATCTTGGCACATGGTTTTTTGTTGTCTCTGGAGATAACGGCCCATGCTCCATAACCTGCACTTGTATCAATGGTGTGTTTGTCATGTACAATGCAGTGTTGTTACTGTAGTAAACTAGACAGTTTTGTAACATGTTAGCTCTGAATGGTGATACAAAACTACTACTTGAAAAATATGCTAAACTAGACCTGAATACATTTAGAAATCAACCAGACTAGCTAGGGATTCCCTCATAGATAGTAATTCTAGCATAGTCGGGAGAAAGGTATTTCGACGCGTTATATCTACCATTGATTAATCAATATGCATGCGCCAAACAGACTAGCTAGAGACTATACAGCAAAAACTTGTGGAGAAGTACTACTACTTATTAGTACGTGGTGAGTATCGTGAGAGTACAAGAATTCATCCATCTCACTGGAGTGGAACTAGAATAGTAATTTGTTCCTTTGGCCAAATTTATATGACGTTTCATGAAGCTAGCATTATGGATCTTATACCTCCTTTATCCTACGAAGGAGGACAGAGCAGATTAGATCACATAACATGGTTGAAGACTTGAAGTGAACTGCAAGCTTGGCTGGAATCGATACTAATTAGTTGCCACTTGAGTAGAGGACCATAGTTCCTTAGCCTATTAGTAGAAATTGATTTGGCAATTAAGCAGATTCATGGAGCTAGCAAAAATATGAGGGGCTAGGTATGGACGACGAAATTGCATCTCAGAATGGAGCAGTTAACAAAGGCGAGTTAAAATTCCAATGGTAAATTAGTTAAGTTGTTGACAAGCAATTAGACAATCGTGCGACGGGGTGAGTAAGCGTTTGGCCTACTGCAGGTTGAGCGATACATCGGCTTTGAAGGTCCACGTAACATGCCGGCGGTGCTGCCGCGGCGGGAGGTAGGGGAAGCGACTGCGAGGAGGCATTGGCAAGGTGGAGATACCTGAGGCGAACGGACCTGCTATG